>NW_026068411.1:77409-79382 GCF_014885135.2 Alexandromys fortis | reverse complement strand
AAAAAACCCAGGATAGCCAAAACAATCTTATACAATAAAGGAACTCCTGGAGGCATTACCATCCCTGACTTCAAACTCTATTACAGAGCTACAGTATTGAAAACAGCTTGGTATTGGCATAAAAACAGAGAAGTCTACCAATGAAATTGAATAGAAGACCCGATTTTTAACCCATAAACCTATGATCACCTCATTTTCCATAAAGGAGCTAAAAGTATACATTGGAAGAAAGAAAGCTTCTTCAACAAATGGTGCTGACATAACTGGATGTCAACCTGTAGAAGAATGAAAATAGATCAATTTCTATCACCATGCACAAAACTCAAGTCCAAATGGATTAAGGACCTCAATATCAATCTGATCACACTGAACCTGGCAGAAGAGAAAGTGTTAAGTACTCTACAACATATGGGCACAGGAGACCACTTCCTACGTACAACCCCAGCAGCACAGACATTAAGGGCAACATTGAATAAATGGGACCGACTGAAACTGAGAAGCTTCTGTAAAGGAAAGGACATTGTCACTAAGACAAAAAGGCAACCTACTGACTGGGAAAAGATCTTCACCAACCCCACAACAAACAAAGGTCTGATCTCCAAAATATATAAAGAACTCAAAAACTAGACTTTAAAATGCTAATTAACCCAATTAAAAAATGGGGCACTGAACTGAACAGAGAATTCTCAGCAGAAGAGTTTCAAATGGCCAAAAGGCACTTAAGGTCATGCTCAACCTCCTTAGTGATCAGGGAAATGCAAATAAAAACAACTCTGAGATACCTTCTTACACTTGTCAGAATGGTTAAAATCAAAAACACCAATGATAGCCTTTGCTGGAGAGGTTTTGGAGTAAGGGGTACCCTCATCCATTGCTGGTGGGAATGCAAACTTGTGCAACTACTTTAGAAATCAGTTTGAAGATTTCATAGGAAATTCATGTTCAACCTACAACAAGACCCAGCAATACCAATCTTGGGAATATACCTAAGAGATGCCATATCATATTACAAAAGCATTTGTTCAACTATGTTCATAGCAGCATTGTTTGTAATAGCCAGAACCTGGAAACAACCTAGATGCCCTTCAGTGGAAGAATGGATGAAGAAAGTGTGGCACATTAGAGTGCTACTCAGCGGTAAAAAACAATGACATCTGGAATTTTGCATGCAAATGGATGGAAATAGAGAACACTATCCTGAGTGAGGTAACGCAGACCCAAAAGATGAATATGGGATGTAATCACTTATAATTCATTTCTAGCAATAAATAAGGAACATTGAGCCTATAATTCATGATCCTAGAGAAGCTAAATAAGAAGGTGAACCCAACAAAAAACATATAGTTATCCTCCTGGATATTGGAAGTAGACAAGATTGCTGGGAAAAAGTTTGGAACTTGGGGGGTTGGATGGGATGGGCGTGAGGGGAAATAGGGAGAGAAAAGTGAGAAGATGAGGATGGGGAGAGCTTGGGGAATGGGATGGTTGGGATAAAGGAAGGGTGGATATGGGAGCAGGGAAGTATATATCTTAAAATTAAGGGAGCCATTTTAGAGTTGGCAAGAGACTTGACTCTAGAGGTGTTCCCAGGTGTCCAGGGAGATGTCCCCAGCTAGTTCCATGGGCAGCTGAGGACAGAGAACCTGAAAAGGCCCTATCCTATAACCATACTGATGAATATCTTGCATATCACCATAGAACCTTCATCTGGCAATGGATGGAGATAGAGACAGAGACCCACAGTGGAGCACTGGACTGAGCTCCCAAGGTCCAAATGAGGAGCAGAAGGAGGTAGAACATGAGCAAAAAAAAGTCAGGACCGCGAGGGGTGCAGCCACCCATTGAGATGGTGGGGTTGATCTATTGGGAGCTCACCAAGGCCAGCTAGACTGGAACTGAAAAAGCATGGGATAAAACCGGACTCTTTGAATGTGGCTGACACATGGAGGGCTGATGAGAAACCAAGGACAATG
>NW_026068411.1:70796-72055 GCF_014885135.2 Alexandromys fortis | reverse complement strand
GGGAGGAGGGGAGGAGGTGAAAATTTGTAGTAGTAGTAGTAGTAGTAGTAGTAATAATAATAATAATAATAATAATAATAATAATAATAGAAA
Organism: Alexandromys fortis; assembly: GCF_014885135.2. Taxonomy (NCBI): domain Eukaryota; kingdom Metazoa; phylum Chordata; class Mammalia; order Rodentia; family Cricetidae; genus Alexandromys; species Alexandromys fortis. The sequence continues at coordinate 71,962 of NW_026068411.1, read as the reverse complement.
AATTCAGGAGCGGTTTTATGTAAAGGAATGCCTGCCATGTTGTGCACATGATCAGAGGCAGTGTGCCGCCCTGAGTTCCCTTTTGCTACACAGAGAACTTTACTGGGACAGGTGGTGAAAGCTCAATAAGCTTATATCAATTTTATTTCTTTTTCAAATTTTATTTCATTTATTTATTGCTAGTACATGTATTCTTTGTAAAGGTACACAAAGAGGAAATGAAAAGTAAATATACAAAATGTGATTCTTTAGGAAGCCATGATAAAGGTATCCACGAAGAATCCTTGCATTTGTATTTGCTTTTGTTTTTTGTTATTCTCTCCTTTATATTAAGCCAGCAAACTTATATGAAGGATGACATAAGGTTCAGTCTATACTCTTTCAAAATATTATAGATAATATTAGTATTTTTTCCTGTTTGAGGAGTATATTTGGACATAGAATTTTGTTAATTTTCAAAACAGATAGTTGAAATCAATTAAAAATATTGCCACAACCAAGAGCCAACAAAGACAAATCAAAGAATAACATCCTGCTATGGCTACTGGAAGTTATGCTACTTTAGTAAATACATTATAGTATTTCTGTCATTATATCAAAAGACAAATCCCAAAATATAGCAATACTTAATGAAAGCCATTTTTTCTAAAGGCATGACTATGTGCACTTGGATTCACGTAAAGCAAAGTTCACAGCAGCCTGCTTCATAACTCAAACTAAAAGTCTTACCAAGAACTGTCAGTATAAATTATCTTACTTATATACATTGCATTTGTATTTGATTCTGAAATTATATAAAATATAAAATACTTTTAATTTTTTTATTACATAAATTTGCTTACTTATTTATTTGTGTATATGCGCATGTGCTCATGTGCCATTGTTTATGTAGAGAGGTCAGAAGTCAGCATGTGACAGTCAGTTCTCTCTTTCTACCATGTGAGTCCCAGGAATTTAATTCAAATCTACCAGGCTCGGTGGCAGGAGCCTTTGCAGTTAAAATAGTGTCTTTAACAAAGTTAAAAATTAAAAAGATATGTATATAAGCACATGGAAAATGAATATGTATTTTTTGGCAAATATGATAGACATGTAATTTAGTGTGATGCAACTTAAATGTGATTTAAATATGATTTAATGTAATTTAAATTTTTTTTGAAAAAAAT
>NW_026068411.1:11548-64160 GCF_014885135.2 Alexandromys fortis | reverse complement strand
GCTGGGTGGGATAGGAAGAGAGAGGAGGTATTGGGCAGAGTAGCCCCTGAGGATGACCAGGAAGTGTAGGAGGGGTGTCTGAGTTCCCTGTCCCAGGCTGCTGCGGAGGTCAGAAACTCACTCACCCCAGTCATGTCTCCCCTGGATCCTGGACCGTATCTCCTTGCTGCTTGGGTGGCTCGAACAAAGGATCTACCTAGCTCGCTGCAGGCAGGCTAGTGGGGACAAAGGAGCTAGCACCCTTCCGTTTGCCCTGCCGATTCGGATTCGGTCCTAGAGCCCGAACTGGCCAGGCTGGGGGATGTTATGTGGTCAAAGATGGAAGGGAGTCACGCCTGTAATTTAAATTTTTAAAGAAATAACATTGATGTGACCTACACAACTTACCATTTCATAGATTTCCCCATTAAAGTTTTCTTAACAAAAATGTGAGCCCAAGTCCCATACTGCACTGTATCATGAGTGCATATGTGTAAATGAAGGTAATTTTCTCAATCTAGGTAGGTAGGTCAGAAATTCTTGCCAACATCCACTTGTAACCATACCTACCATGTGTGAGCACAGGCTGGGCTTCTGTAACTCAGAATCTGTCGTGGGTATCTCAAGATAATGAATTTGGAGGAGGGTTTTGAAGCTTTGTGAAAGAGTACTTGTGCATGTAAAAAGTAAGTTCAATAATACTACATATCTAATAGACTCTATGATCAGAACAAGAAAACAAACACAAATAATATGCTTGACATGATTGCTCGAAAAGGACATGCATTTTCTAATATTTAGGCAAGACTTATATTCATATACCATCAAGGAAAATATTATCAAAATTCTACTTAAAATGTGTCAATAAAAAGTTACTGTAACGTTTTTCAATTAATCATTTCTATAAAGCAGTCATTCAAATGGTTTGCTAAATCTATACTATCATGGGCATTGATAAATTAACAGGGATCTTATGTTCTAAAGAGAAAATTAACAACAAAAGCCATTCAGATAAACTATTCAGCATTTTAACTGGCCAAAAGTGTAGCAGTATATGTGGCTGAGAGATTTAAAATGCATGAGAGGGTGAACTGTTAAAGAGGTGAGCAGTTCATGTGGAGTATATAAAATTCACCACAATTAAGCTGATTAACACATCCATCCCCTTACTTGGTAAAATTCTTCCTTAGTTTTATTCTTATAAGAACATTTAAGTTCTTCCTTCTTACAAAATTTCAAGTATGCAGTAAGTTATGATCAACTGTATATGCTGGGGTATACTTTAGACCCTGGAAATTATTAGTCCTTCATAATAAACATCCATATTTGCAACATATTCTGTGTAATCAGCCCATGACATCCTTTATTTGTTTCTGCTCCTGTAAGTATGACTTTCATATTCCACATAGAAATAACTTTTTGCATTATTTTTCTTCCTGTTTCTGGCTTTTCACTTAGCTTGTGTCCTGCAGGCTCACCCTTTTCATGAATGATTACTTGGGGTATCTTTAATCACAGTTCAGTCTAGAGTGGAGGCATCCAGGTGACTGATAGGTAAACTGATTTTACATTCTTAACACTTTTGTAGGTTTTATTTCTACTAACTTTTTCTATTGAACTCTATTTTCATTTTCTAAAATTCTGACACCCAAAATTCTATATATAACATAAGTGAAATCAAATAGTGGCAAGAGTCTAATAGTATTTAAATATTTAACTACTATAAAAATAAATCAATGTAAAAATTAAACTAAAAATTAAACAAGATGTGGCAGTGTAAATTATAAATGCAGATAAAATGAGTGCAATGCCATAAAGTGTTCACTTACTAATTCATTACTTCTTATTCATTGGTGCCCTACTATATATGTATTATGCCTGTCAAGGTATGATAATAAACAAGACTTTATGAAAGTTATAGCATGGAAATTTATTAATAGCAAAACCATTTTAATTCACTTGTGTTTTAAGAAATGCTTTATAAATAAAGAAAGTTAACATCAGAATTCAGAAGATATGCATCATAAGGAAACAACATCACAGTCAGATGACATTCTTCCTTGAAGAAGACTCACTTATTTCTGTCCTGAAATAACTTTTCTTCTCCAGATCTTCTTCATAGCACTTGTCATCTCTGAATTTCTCAGAGTGTATATCAAGGGGTTCATCATGGGGGTAATGACTGTATAAAACACGTTCAACATTTTATCAATGGGGAAAGTTTTAGCAGGCCGTGCATACATGAAAATACAGGGAACAAAAAAGGAGACAACTACAATGATGTGAGAGCCACAGGTGGAGAGAGCTTTCCACCTCCCTTCCTGACTAAGGTTCCTTAGAGAGTACAGGATGACAGCGTAAGAGACGAGTAAAAGCAGAAACACAATCGTGCAGATCAGTCCTCCATTAGCCATCACTAAGAGGCCAATGACATAAGTATCAATACAAACAAGCTTTAATAATGGGTACATGTCACACATAAAATGATCAATGATATTAGGACCACAGAATGGGAGTCCATAAATAGTACTGAGCTGAATTACTGAGTGAAAAAATCCTCCAATCCAAGATAATATCAAGAGTACAACACAAACCCATTGCTTCATGATAGTCGAATAATGCAAGGGCTTACAGATGGCCACATAACGATCATAGGCCATCGCCAACAGAAGAAAGACCTCTGATCCACCAAAAAAGTGTTCTGTGAAGAGCTGAGTCATACAAAATGTAAAGGATATTGTATTTTGACCAAACAACAAATCTGAAATTAATTTGGGAGAAATGGCTGTTGAATAAATGATATCCACAAATGACAAGCTAGCAAGGAAGAAATACATTGGTGAGCCCAGGTTGTTACTAACAGTTACAGTCATAACAATGAGCACATTTCCCACCATGGTCAAAATGTAGGAGAGCAAGAACAGAACAAAAAGTCCTTTCTGCACCTTTGGATTCTCTGAGAGGCCCAAGAGGACAAAGTAAGTTACATTGCTCCTTGGTTCCATTTACTTTTTTATTGGTTCTGATTTCATATATTAGAAGATTTTTACCTACAAAACAATGAAAATATCTTTAGAGAATGATAAAATCAGTGCTCCTTTATTTATCAATTTAAGTAAATATATACCACATGTGTTTGTGTAAAGTTCCCTGTTATAAATATATTGATTTCCAAGTCATTCAAAGCAAGGTTCCCTGCCCTAAGTGATTTGATATGCAATGGTGGGGTCAGTTGGTAAAGACCAGTTAATAAGCATCAACATAAACATTTATTTATGCCACACTATAGATTCACAGTATTGGGATTTCTAATAAACCAGTTTCTAGGAATTCTTCTCAGAGGAAACAAGTTTACGTGGATTTAAAGGAGAGGTAGAGAGCAGTGGAGAACAGAAAGGAATTCCATGACTAGATGCACCATGTATGAAATCACAAAATATAATTCTGAATATTAGGGTGATTTGCATATAAAGTAGAATGAACTACAAATATATGTCAATAACTGTATTAGTTAAAGATCTTTTGTTTTAAAACAATGAATACCTTCCTTCCAGTCTTTTGTAATTTTGGTTGTGAGCCTAGACTTTAATGGCTGAACCATCCCTCCAGGCACTTACTTTCAGTTTCTAAATACATTTTTCATTTCTATTTGAGATAGCAGCCACAACTACCTTACCAACCATGCTTCTGAGAACATTCTGTTCAGGGTGTAGTGTGTGTGTGTGTGTGTGTGTGTGTGTGTGTGTGTGTGTGTGTGTGCATATGGTTGCATTCTGAAGCTTCCACTTTCAGTTCTCTACCCGCAGCAAATTCACCTTTCCGTGCCCATTCTTCTATAAGCAAGCAGTATCTTCCTTCAAGAGAGTTCAGGTTTTTTTTTTTTTTTCATGAATCCCAAAAGTGTTCCAGCATCTTCCCAATACCTACTTCTGCTGCTTTAGATATCTTTTGTAGCAACACTTTTTTAGTTGCAAAATTATTGCTCTTTTGCTATAGTTTCTGTTAAAAAGAAAAGAAAAGGAAATTAAAATGAGCACAAACTGGGATTTGTTGTCTAAGAGCCCTGCATGCTAGAAACTCAAAATCAAGCAGACTCAGGGATGGGTCCGTCAGCAGACCATTAGGAAACCATCTTCTTCTGTACTCTACCCTGGCATACCCATTACCAACTGTGAATTCAAGTGGTACTCTCCCTGTACCAAAATTTCTTACCTTTTTATATATTTATACTTTATGGCAAGTCTCATGTAGCCTAGGATTGACTTGAAATTTACTATGCATCTGAGAATGACCTTGAACTCCAAATCCTCCTGCATCCAGCTCTCAAGTTTTACAGTTATAAATATGGGCCACCATGCTTACTCAAATTTCCCTTTATAATAAAGTCATCAAATCATAAGGGATTGTTACCTTTCATAATGAATTTAACTTGGTTATCTGTACCAACACTCTGTCACAAAATAAAGTCTTATTCTGAACTCCTCAAGGTTAATGTATACGTATATGGAAGGGATAACAATGAAACTGTAATGTTTCATGTAACACAATATGCGGCCCAGAACTAACAGAATCTCAGATGTCTAGCAAGATCATTGACAACTCCCTTTTGTGTATTAGGTATCCCTCCTGTTCCCAACCTATAAATGTGTAAAGCGCTCCAAAGTAGTATGTCTTCAGTAGTCTCTCTCCCTTCATTTTCAAACTGCTGTCAATATATAATTATATATTCATTGAGTACTTGCAAAATAAATTTAAAATTGTTCACAAGAAATCCATTCCTTCTAATTTTCTCTAGTTAAATAATTTCTTTTTTACATTTCAATACCAATTCTAAAAGTTTCCTTTACTCCTTCATTGTTTTCTGGTTACATATTCATCATATTATGAAGTCACATTGATGTTCCTTGTCCAAAACACTTTATGTGACCCGAGTTTCATTTATTCTTTTAGATAGACTAATTTTAGAGACAAGAATCCAGTTACATCATCTAAAATAATAATGAATGCTATATAACCTGTATTTGACAAGTGGCTATTGTAATGATCAATATAGACTTCCAGACAACATAAAGAGTCATTATCTACAAGGTGTACACCAGAGGCTCAAGGAAAGGAACCTTGGTATCGGCTTAGGAATCACTTTTCAGTGAGTCTTCTACTTTCCATGTTGGAATTGTAACTTTTAAGTACATGAAACAAGCACTAACAATTTCCTTTGGTTTTCCAAAACTATACTCATTTACATGTTACATGCAATCTTCCCAGTAACTTTTTGCATGTAAAAGGTTTCTCAATGTATTGTGATCAACTCAATTGATATAACATTCAGTGAAAAGTTTACCCAGTTGTAAAGTCTGGTTTCCCCTACTAATTCCTGAATTCTCAACTTTTGAGAGTTTCTTTGAAGTTTGAAAGGGACTTTTTACTTCACAATAAAATATCTTCTTCCATTTGGGTATGCACATATTTTGTTTTCAGGATGGTTTGGGTATGCACATAGAAGGCAAAAAAGTTACATTATTTCTTGAAAATTTTTTTGAAGGCATGTGGCTTGTTTTCTGCTCTTCTGAATATTTCAGAAAATCATTGTCTACATTGTAGAACTACTTCAAATGAGTTATGTGATGGAAACAAAAATTAATGTTTTGATGTTAGAATAACATAAATTCAGGTAAATCCTGCATCCACATAATAAGACCCCACTAACCTTTACAACAAGGAAGATTTTGCTTTCTTATTTTTAACAACTTCAATAGAGAATAGCTGCCCTCCATGTGTTTAACCCACCTCCTCTCCTCTTGACAAATACATCCACTTGAAACTGGAGGAAATCATTCACATGCCTTTTGAAAAATCATGTTTTAGAAAAGAAAGCAATTATAGAAGTTACAAGGAGAACTGCACATTCTTCCTGGCAGAAACAAGGATCATAGTAGTTTTTTTAAAAAATTATAAACTGAATGATCCATTAACTGAGGCTTCTTATTTACTAATTCTTATAACTTACATTATCCCATAGTTCTTGTCTGAGTTAGCCACGTGACTCAGTACCTTTCCAGTGAGGTAGTCACATCTTGCTTGCTCTGTGTCTGGATCACGACTACAGACTGCAGAATCCTCTTCCCAGAACACAGAAGGTTTTTATACCTGACAGCTACACTTGTCATGGAATGTAGCATCTGGAGTCCATTCAAGACTGACTCTTAGTAAAATTTGCTGTGACTTCCCACTAATATTTAAAAGAACATTTATATATAAAAATTCCATCCTATTTATCGGACACATGAGGCAGGGGGTTATAAAAAGGAAAAAATCTTTTCAGAAAATATTGTAGGGCAATTGGCAGTAAAGATTAAAATATTAGCCCAGCTCACTGTTTCTAGTGAAGATAATTTTTTCATCACTTATATGGTTTGTTAGAGCCAATTGTTTTCTCCTTTTACTTAGCCTTTGAGTTTTGCACCAGTATTGGTGTATAATTGTATATACTTTTAGGTATTTATTTGTTTTTAGAAACTAACTCTTATCTATGAATTGTTTGAGCTATTATCAGACTCTATTTTGTTTCAAAGCCTATGCTATTAGCAAGATACATAGTAGTTACCAGAACAGACAAAATTAAAAAAATATATATAATCTTATTTGCACTGTCTTTATATCTTTTTGTGCTTTTTAAAATTTTTCTTTCTCAAGTTTAGGGTCTTTTAGTCTATCTTTGAGATTATTATATAATTATATCTCCCCCCTCCAAAGTGGAATACTCCCTCAAACTCTCGCATATGCTTCTCCTTGCTCTCTTTCAAGGTCGTGGCCTCTTAAAATAAAGATGGGAGTAGCTTTTAAAATATAACTATAATCTATGATTGGTTTTATGCTAATAAAACAACAATTCAAGTATTATGACAGAAAACAGTGAGGTAAACTATGACTAAGGTAATTATAAAAGATTATTTTAAAAGTGATACTTAAGCTGAAATTGATAGGTGAGATGGGAACCATTTTTTTATGTTGGCAGATCAATGATTATAAAAGGCTAAGGTAAGCTTATATACAGCAAAGTGAAGCATTGGAAAACCACCAGAACAACGCCTTGGTTTCGATCTCCAGCCTTGAAGGAATAAATAAATGAAAAAAAAAATAGAAGGGAGCCACAAAGAAGAGGGGGAGGAGGATTGGAGGAAATGAAAGAAAAGAAAACAAGATTGGAAGAAGAGAGGAAAGGAGATGAGAAGAGAAATTCTCAGTCCACTTTTAGCATTTTCAGTTTTTTATATTTTTAATTGGTTTACAAATTAGCAAGTTTCCTGATGACATTTCCATATAATTCTTAGTTGTTCTTGACCTTCCCTTCCTTTCTTTCTCCATTCCTGCTCTCCCAAAGCCCTGCTTAAATTATTTAGACTCATTTGAATTTTGCACCATATGTTTCCCTTAACCTTCCTAAGCACTTTCCCCTTGAAGTATGCTTTCCCACGCTCTCATGACCCCTTTCTATTTCCTGGAATTTTCCCTTGCTCACTCACATGTACACATATATAAATATCTGAAACTAAGACATACATATGAGAGAGAACATGTGATCCTTTTCTTTCCTAGACTGAGTCACTTTCAATATTTATTACAGTTCCTGTCCATTTTCATAAATGTTTCATAATTTCATTTTTCTTTATGGGTAAATAAAAATTCATTGTGTGTATGTACAATATTCACTATCCATTCATCCATTGATGATCTGACCTGACTCCATTTCCTTGCTATTTTTTAAAGGAAAAACTTTGAAGGAAGTAGAGATCAACAGATGTAATCAGTCCAGGAGCAAGTGAATTGGGGTAGCTTAGGAGATGTTCACTTTAGTGAAACAACTCTGTATGATGCTAGGACAGATGATGTGTATTTTGTACTGTGTATGATGCCATGGTAGTGGATGTGCTTGCTTTTCGTACTCTGTACAATACTAACATAGTGGATATGGACCATTGTACACTGTATGACTATGGTAGTGGGTGTGTTTTTTTGTACTCTGTACAATACTAACATAGTGGATATGGACCATTGTACTCTGTATAACCATGGTAGTGGGTGTGTTTTTTGTACTCGGTACGATACTAAAATAGTGGATATGGACCATTGTACACTGTATGACTATGATAGTGGGTGTGCTTTTTGTATTCTGTATTATACTATCATAGTGGATATGGACCATTGTACACTGTATGGACTATGGTAGTGGGTGTGTTTTTTGTACTCTGTACAATACTAACATAGTATTATTCAGACACATATCTGTGAGCACAAGGTCAATGTCTCAACACTAGCAACACATCCTCCAGAACACCTACTCTACCAAATGGACCTCAGCAAGTTGTTCCTGATAGTTCTTTCACTGTGCAATCCCAGCCTTACAGCTGCTTTGTAGGCCAATATGTTACACATGATAAATCCCTCCTACTTAAATTTGCAACAGATGATCCTGTGTAATTAAATAAGAACCCTGGATGGTATAATAAACTGATTTTAATGTCTCCATTTCTATTTATTAGCAAGAATTAAATGTGATCAATGTTATAAACAAAGCAGTTATCAAATATCTCTTTTTTGTTAGTTTTTTCTTCTATTTTTTTATTGAAAAAAAATTTCCGCCTCCTCCCAGCCTCCCATTTTCCTCCCCCTCCTCCCACTCCTCTCCTCCTCCCCCCACTCCTCTCCCCTTCCCCCCACTCCTCTCTCAAATATCTCTTTTTAAAATGAATTTGTTCTTCAGTGCCAAATGGACTTGATGATCATTTACTTAGCGAATGTTTGTGTTATACCAAGTCTAGGTATTACAAACAAAGTAGTTTGTGAAGTAGCCAACGTCTTTACTTTCACAGAATTTATAAAGCAAATAAGATGCTCAATGGTGAAATGTTATTGAAAAATGTTAAAGTTGTATGTGGTGATTTAAACAATGAGAATGGATTGACATAAGTATTCAAAGACTTATAAGATATAGGATTTTAACTATAGAATAAATAGAAGTAAGGATGCAGACTTTTATTCTATGATTCAAGAAGACAAGTTTGTGATTATCATCATTTTTAGGGAGATACTTTCTTTTTTAACTTTTTATTGATTTGTTGTGGATTTCACATAATATATCCTGATCCCACTCATCTCCCCACCCCTCATTTCCACCCAGTCCTTGCAAGCTCCCCAAACAAAATTCAGAAATAAAACAATAAGACTAAAAAGCCAATAAATAAATAAATAAATTTTTAAAATCTCAGCATTGAAATAGTAGTGTGGCCCAGTGGGTCAAACAGTATACCCTTTATTCTATACATCTTTATACATTGCAATGAATCATTGGTCTCTGCTACACCATTGATACTGAGCCTTCACTTGGAGTCCTCTTGAATATCCTATTGTTGCCTTGTGTCATGGAGATCCTGTAATTTTGGGTCTGCAGATCTGGCCCTTCACATGCTCCAGCAGTTTATAGATGAGGTGGGTATTGTAATGGGCTACCTTGTAGTCCTGGTTCTGGGCCTGGGTAGTAGCTGAGTTTGTCAGCCTGCCATCCTTCCCCTCATTGTTACAACCCAGGCAAATTCTCCAGCACTGCCCCAGCTAGCTCACCCAATGTAGCAGACAGAAATGAGTGAGATTAGTTCTTCTGCTTTCACACCCTCAGGCTCAGTTAACCTGTACTCACACCAAGTCCAGCTCTACTGTTTTGCCTGGGTGAGGTGCAGGACCTACTCTCCAGATTGCTACATTTGTTGAGGGGCAGGATAAGCTAGCTCTTCTTTTCTCTTCTCACGTCCCCAAGGTCAGTTCTCCCATGTGTTGGAGGTGGCAAGGAGTGTTTTTGTTATGAAAGATATAACCTAAGATTATTTAACAATGTAATATTTTAATAGGCAGGTATATTAATTCTCAAAGTGTATATATAGGGAATTTCCTTGGTTAAATCCAGAAAAATCTACCACAAATTAAGATATGTCTGTCAACAACAGCCCTTCAACCTCAGACTACTAGAGTGGTGTCCTTAGCCCATACACTTGAGCAAGAACCTTAACCAACTCTCACAGCAGACTGAAGTTTGGCAAGCAAATGAACAATGAATAAATCTAAGTGAGATATTTTTATAATCATAATTTAATGTACAATTCTTCCTCAGAATGTTTGACATATTATAGTACACACTTTAACATATAGTGCTCACCAAACTCAGAATCTTAAGAGTAATTTTTCTCTATACCATTTGAAAGATGATTTATGTTATTTGATTCTTTTTCCATTGAAGTCAACTTTTGCCCAAGAATTTCCTCATAGCATTTTTTACCTCAGCATTTCTGAGGGTATAAATTAAGGGGTTTAACATAGGAGCTATCATTGTATAAAATACAGCTGCAGCTTTATCAATAGAGAAGGTTGTTACTGGGCGCAGATACACAAATATGCAAGGTACGAAGAATAAGATGACCACAGTGATATGAGAGACACAGGTGGAGAGGGCTTTGTACCTTCTCTCCTTGCTGTGAGATTTCAGAGCATTTAAGATGACTATATAAGAGATAATCAGAAGTACAAAGTTTAGCAGACAGATGAAGCCACTGTTGGCAGCAACAAAGAGACCCAGAGTATGTGTGTCCATGCAGACAAGTTTCAACAGTGGGGTCAGATCACACATAAAGTGGTCTATGACATTGGGGCCACAGAAAGGCAGCCAAACCATGAAGAGGATCTGAATGGTTGCATGAATAAAACCTCCAGCCCAGGCCACTCCCACCAAGAGGCTACACACAAATCTGTTCATGATGATTGCGTAGTGCAGGGGTTTACAAATGGCCACATAGCGATCATAAGCCATCACTGTGAGAAGAATGATCTCAGCAGCACCGAAAAAATGCTCAGCAAAGACTTGAGTCATACATCCACTGAAAGAAATGGTTTTCCTCACAGAGAAAGAGTCAGCCAGCATCTTAGGAGTCATGGATGAGGAGCAGCAGCCATCAATCATAGACAGGAAAGAGAGAAAGAAGTACATCGGAGATCCCAGGGCCCTGCTGCTGCTGACAGTGACGATGATAAGCATGTTGCCAACCAGGGTGAGGAGATAAACAATGAAAAACACAACAAATGAAAATATCTGAAGCTGCATATTTTGAGTCAAGCCAATAAGGATGAATTCGGTTATATTATTCATCTTCTCTATCCATTCAGCTGAAGTGACAGGTGAAAGTTCTAAACATAAATGAGACACAAGACTTAAACTCTGACTGAGTTGTTGCTTTTGGTTTCTTTTTGCCCCATACCATCCTACATTTGAAAAACCACTAAATGAACTCAGTGGGTAATAAAAAATTTATAAAGTTGGGAGGGAGCCCGTTGAGGAGGATATGGGAAGGAGACAAATATGATCAGATTTAATTGTACACAAGTATAAAATTCTGAAGAATAAAAACTTAAAGCAAGTACTATGTCATAACAACTGTTTCATTTTTTTATGTTACACATGTAACAGTGAAAATGTTTATTTTATTTATAATTTCCTCAGATGTTTTCAATTTTTTTAAGTTTACTCAAAAATGTTATTTTTAAAATCAACTAAGAACACTGTGATTCATAAAGTTTTAATAGCCAATCTACGGTCTGGATTGGGTACAATCCATGTAGCACATAAAATCTACACAAAATCCCATGTGTCTTAGCTGAAAGTTTGTAAACATACCATTTTTCTAGTTTTATGTTCTATAAAAGAATAAAGGACACACAGACACTTTCATGGGCCTTCTTTTTCCTGCCTTACCTGTCTGGGAGCTTCTTAGTTTCTTCAGTATGTAAGTTCAGAGGTTGTGATAAATGTCCATTACAGCAACTGTAACACAGTCTCATGCTCAACTCTCGACACTCAACAGTAGGATTCTTAATGCAAAGGTCCTGCTTACAGCATTGTAGTTTCTCTTATTTTCGCTATATTCCCAGTACTGGCAAAAACATAAATGCTCAAGGGATTTACTGAAAGAAAGGGAAAGAAAAGGGGCAAATGAGAAAGAAAGTGGGAAAGAGAAAAGAAAATTTAAAATGATTTAATAAAAAGAATGATCAATGATCTTAAAACTCCAGGTGTTTATTTTGGAGTACTGATTCTATTATTAATAACTACATAATATTTTATATTTTAGTTTTAGACCTATCAACCTAAAGAGAAAATATACCTAAACTTAGAATTAAAATTGTGTTTAATTTACTGTTTTATTTTGATGCATAATTTTCTAGTTCTCATTGAAGTATTAATAAAGAAAACTTTTTTTTCTAAAATAGTCTCTGAATATTCCTAAAAGAGAAAGAATATGAATGAAAGCAGGGGCTAGTCATGGGATTAATCCTCAATTTTCTGAAAAAGACAGAAAAGAAGGAATGTTAAAAGGGAAGTTTATCTTGTTAAAAGGAAGAACAAAAACACCCTTCACAACAAAACGTATTTGATTTGTTTTTCTTAGTTATGTTGAAGTTATGCATTTCTGGATTAATTTGTTAAAGTCATATGCCAATCCATAGATAAAGCCTTTCTTCCATCTCGGATACTGTAGACAAAGATGGAAACAATTACATTAAACCAAGTTTATTAAGCAGATAAATGCTTAGTTTGTGTTTGTAACTACAGAGCTGGCCTAGAATCTGTAAAATACTTGAAGATAATGCAAGTAATGTGTATGGATAGGGGAACGGAAAAACAGAACAAATGAGAACAAGAAAGAAGAAAGAAAATAGGGAAATAAAAGACTGATAGGAAACAAGACAAAATGAAGAGGAAAATTTGGAGAGAATGGACATAGAATAATCTGAAGAAGAATCTTTATAATTGGAGTGTGTGTGTGTGTGTGTGTGTGTGTGTGTGTGTGTGCACGTGGGAAGCCAGAGGACACCTGTGGAGTAAGTTTACTCCTCTCCACCTTTTCATGGGTTCCAGGAATCAAACTCTGCTTGCCAGACTTTCACCTTACCAATCTAGATGCATTTTTAAATAGGTAACATTTCAAGCAACTTTTGAAATATAAACAACATTAAATCCAAAGTTTTATCAAATTCGCTTGATAATTATAGCCCTTAGCATTAACAACTGTTGGTAGAGGCTGCTTGTTCATTCCCGGCCACCGACACCTGAAATAATCACACAGAAATTATATTAATTACTGCTGGGAGCAGATTTGAGTGGCTGCCATTACAAGATGGCATTTGGCCCCGGCCTCGCTTGATACCATAATAAAGGTTGCAGTTCTTCCACTAGAAAACAGGATGAGTTGTTGTGATCTAGCTGCCCACACTTCCCCTGACTGGCAGGGGAACTTCCTTGTGGTCTGTAATTGACAGGGATGTTCCCCTGCTTTCTTTCTGGCCGGTGGGTCTCCAGAAAAGCAGTCAAAGTATCAAAGGTTGCTAGGCAGAATCCCTATATAAGCAGCTGCCGCTCAGAGCTCTGGGCCCCTTGCTTTCTGCTCTCCCTATAACCAAAAGGCTCCAATAAAGCGTGATTTGGGAAGAATCCTCGTCTGGTGGCTGTTCCTTCCTGCTGGTCAGGGAGTTCGCCGCAAATTACAATACTGCTTGGTCAAGCACTTAAGCTTATTGTTAGTCTTATATCTTAAATTAACCCATTTTCACTGTTCTGTATTTTACCATGAGGCTCGTTGTTTATCAGTAAACTGGGCATCTGTCTCCACAGCTATGTGGCGTCTCTCTGACTCCACCTATTTTCTCCCAGCATTCAGTTTAGTTTTCCTGCGTAACTCAATTCTGCCCTGCCTCAGGCCCAAGAACTTCTTTATTCATTAATCAACAAAAACAATACATATACAAAAGGTCTTCCCACACCAAACAACAACAGAAGAAAACACTGGCAAATAAATATCTTTGGTCATTCTTACAGACTATCAAGGGAGAGGGCTCAGTTCGCATGATTCCATACAAAGTTGAAAACTACCCTTATCATAGATGCAACGATACTTAAAATAGACTCTTTCAGAATTTGCCTCATTGAAAAATTTTTGCAGCCAGCACAATTGTCATGTTCATTTACAATTAAAAATGGTGTTTATGTAAAAGAAAATCATAAAATATAATTTAAAAATAAGAAAAGAAAATCCATGTTTATTCTACTTACCAATATTTATGTTACTTGCAGATCTGAGATTTCTCATTTCAGCCAATGATGCACTGTCCCAAAGAGTAGATATGCTGATACTATGTTTAAATACAAGTTTTTCATTTTTTATTTCTTGAGATTATAACTTATTTATATTTTTCCTCCCTTTCCTCACTCCAAACCCTCCCATAAACCCTCACCCCACTCTCTTTCAAATTCTTGGCCTCTGATGTTAAAAACACAGGAATGGTTCCTGCAGCACTGATTCACCTAGTTCTCTGTGAGAAATCATAAGGTTTATTAGTTTTCATCCAGTGCTTTGCCCAATACTGGCAATCTGGACACTAGGAACTAGGTCATCATTAAAAAAAAAAAAGCAAGCAAGACGGATTTCCAGGTACCAGCATCTGAGAAAGCATTCCTTGGGTGTGAACCCTCCTGCAGCCATTGTTTACAAGCATTCACTTAGACTTTTAGAGCATGGTTGGGAAGCTCCGAGTGGCATAGTTGGTCCTTGAGCGTCAGACTTCTTCCTCTCAGATTCCAGTTGCAACTGCAGTGTGTGACTGAGAGGAAAGACTCTACCTTTGTTGAGGACTCTGGCCGGAAATCCTAGCAGTTTGCACTTTCAGGCTTAAATTCTTAGAATATAAATACATGAACTTGATACTAGCAGTAACTCCACCCTCTGCCATTTTCACAAGGGAAGGACAATTAATTTTAAAAGCCATTGCCAAAATGTCAAACACTAATCACATCATCTTACTATCCTTCTTAAGGTGAATAAGACTGGTTAGAAATTCATCTACCGCACTGAGCTAATCATCAACCTGAAATTAGAGTCTGAAGAATTTATCTCTCGAGTTTTTCTTTAGTGAATGTTATTTGAATAGCTAAAAGTGACTGTGGTGTGAGTAACCAACTGCTCTTTGGTTAAAGCCCAGGCTTACTCCTCAGGGAAGAAGGGGGATCAAGGATTGGTACTGTGAGCCTGGCTAATAGTCCAAACCTTAAGAGGTAGTAGGCCCAGGTGAGAAACGTATAAACAAGGCATAAACAAAATGACAGTAGCAAACTGTCTAAATACCTAAATACTCATAGACAAAAGTGGTTCCCAGTCTCAATCAGAGGATCTTCACTTTACAATGAATGGCAGTGAATGCAGCCACCCATGACTGCTTAAGACACAGAGTAAGTGACAAATGTGTTTAGTCAAACATGAAACAGGCATTAATATCACCCCTATAAGGTTCAGAAAACATTACAGAAGAGGTGAAGTTTTTAAGAGTTGGAAGATAGGGTGAAGAGCCACAAAATACTATTACCTAGAATCCATACAATTGCAATTATTAACTCACACTAAATGTAGCTACCTGTACTGGGTGCACACAAGACTATGCCTAACAATAGTCAAGTAAGGGGGAGATCACAGGCTCTAATTTTTTAAAATATTTAATTTTATTTGTGTGTGTGCCTGCCTGGTTTAGGTGTAATCACACATATGCAGGTGCCTGTAGTAGCCCAACCAATGATGATTCCCAAGGCACTAGGGTTATAAGCAGCTATAAGTTGCCTGATTTGAGATACCACAAACTGGACTCAGGTACCCTGCAAAAATAGAAAGTGCTCTTAACCTATGAACCATCTCTTCAACTCCTAAGCCTTTATTTGTTCTTTGGCAATTTCATATAATATATTTTATTATATCCATTCCCCTCCCCCCAACTTCTGCCAGGTTCTCCCTACTTTTTTACTCCCTTAATTTTAAGAGTTCAACTCATTCTCTCTCTCCCTCACCTCCCCCTCTCTCAAGCAAATAAACCAAAAAAATGTAATTTGTTTTGTATTGGTCCCTAGCATGGGTCCTTCCCTACAGTGTAGTCCTTATGGCAGGTGTCACTCCATTAAAGAAAACTGACTTTCCTTTACCCAGCAGCAATCAAATACCAGTAGCTTTTTAGAGAGGATTGAAGCTTCATAGCCATCTCTCCCTGTCCATGCTGGGATTTTTGTCTAGCATAAGCATATGTACAGATGTTATGCGCATGCTGACACAATCTCTGTGAGTTGGGCATCTACCTTTTCCTGTCTGGAAAACACTACCTTCTTGAGGTTATTGGCCACCTTGAACTCTAACAATTTTTCCACCCCCTTTTATACACAGGTATCTGTTTAATTTACATCTTGAACCAAACCAATGTCTCATAGCAATGAACACTTGTGAGTAAAGATGTATGGACTAAAAGGTATACTGCATGACTCACTGGGCCATACTACAGCTTCTGCACTGCAATTTTTTTGTTTGTTTGATTGATTTGTTGGTTGGTTGGTTTTGGGTTTCTCTTTTAAATTTTGTTTTGTTTGGGGGATGAAGTTTTCAAGGGCAGAGGGCAAATGCAAAGGGGCCAGAGGTAAATATGTTCAGAATGCATGATGTGACATCTACAAAGAATTACTAAAAAGTTTTTAAAAATTATTTGGAATCCTGTTAGAGATTATATTGGTTTAAGAAAGTAGAAGCAGTAGGCTTTCCTCTAGGGTCCATGACCTTCCCAGCCATGGGTAGTTGTCTAGGATAATAGTGCCAAGCTTTAAATCTTTAAACGCAGGTAGAGAGGGTTTTGTGATGCCCTTCAGAACTGTATTTCCTCAAAAAATGAACAAGGAATGAAGATTGACCACAGAAGAAGGAATAAGCATACAAAAAGTGAGTAAACACAGTGATCCACTATAGGCAACAATCAGTGGACCAAGGAGGTTTCAGGGCAGGCCAATTCCAGAAGTGGCATAAAATCACACATAAAGTGATCAATAATATTTGGGCCAAAAATAGTAACTGAGCCAGGAATAAAAGCTGTATTTATCCATGGATGATGTGATATAAGGGAAATAGCCAAGCACAGAAAGCCAAATGCTGGAAGTTCTTGCTCAAATGCAAAAGCCATACAGTTTTATCCCATTAGAGTTGAGAGTAGAATAGTGCTCATAGATACTAGGACAACAGAAAACAAAGGAATATTGTAAGGTTGAATAACAGAAACCAAAATACATGTATATCAGAGGAGGACATACTAAACACTGGGCTGAACATGGTTCACAACAATTTATTATATGTTTCATAAAGAACTAGAGAGAAGCTTAAAATTTTACAACACAAAGAAGCCATGGTCATTAGATGGGATAGAAATGTTTATCACCATAATTTCACATATATATTATCTACATGGATTGTCACGCTGAACTCCATTCAGAGATATAGTTACTATTCAATGAAAATTTGGTTCAGATAGGATATAATTCACTGTCATCATTTTAATCATTTAAGAAAGAGAACAAGTGTCCATAAAACAGCTCTAGATATTTTTTAAACACACAAATCCCCAGGTTTATGCATCACCAGCTTTGCACATTTGACCCCAGAGCTTCTTCATAACCTTTTTGACCTCTTCATTTCTGAGGGTATAGATTAAAGGGTTCAACATAGGTGTCACCAGGGTACAAAATACAGTCACGGCTTTGTCAGTGGGGAAGGAAGTCATAGGCCTTAGGTACAGGTAAGAACAAGGTACAAAGAATAAGACAACGACAGTTATGTGAGAAGCACAGGTAGACAGGGCCTTGCGACGACCTTCTGAACTGTGATTCCTCAGGGAGTGAAGGATGGCTATATAGGAAGCAACCAGCATAGAGAAAATGAGCAAACAGAGTGACCCACTGTTGGCAGCAATCAGAGGCCCAAGATTGTGAGTGTCAGTGCAGGCCAACTCGAGGAGTGGTATTAAATCACACATAAAGTGGTCAATGATATTTGGGCCACAGAACGGTAATTGGGCCATAAATAAAATCTGTATTCCTCCATGGATGAATCCCAGGATTACAGCAGCCCTCACCAGGAATATACACACAGGTCGGCTCATGATGGTCATATAGTGCAAAGGCTTACAAATGGCTACATAGCGATCATAGGCCATGGAAATCAGCAAGATGATTTCAGCTGCAGCAAAAAAATGCTCAGCAAAAAGCTGTGTCATGCAGCCATTGAAGGATATGCTGCTCCTCTCAGAGATCAGGTCGTAGATCATTTTGGGTGCTATGGAAGAAGAGTAGAAACCATCTTTGATGGACAAGTAGGACAGAAAAAAGTACATGGGAGTAGCCAGGGCTGGGCTGATGAAGATGGTGACTGAGATGAGCGTGTTACCTGCCAGTGTGATCACATAGATTACTAAGCACACAATAAATAAGAGTTTCTTCAGATCTGGGTCTTGAGTCAAGCCCAGGAGAATGAATTCTGTGACATTGTTCATCCTTTCATTGGTTTAGTGCAGGCTGTGGCCATATGGTCATCTGAAAAAAAGATGGTGTCCCATTAATGTTATTGTAAAACTAAACTGAAATACTTTGTTATCTCATTGTTGTAACTGCTGAAATAGAAAAGCTACATTTACTTTTACACTTAATATCACTTTCAGGCAATTTTGAAGATGGGAGTAGGTTAGCTTACTACTAATACTTTATTATAACACCACAACCAAACAAAATCTTATTATGCTTGTTGGCTGAAGTTTAGGTGTCAACCTTAAAAAAAATAACCCTAGGAATAATCTCAAACCTGACTTTCTTCATTGTTTTTTTTTCTTGTGGGAAAATATGAATCTCAACTTATTTGAAACTACATTTGCACATGAATGTGAATGTTAAAATCTAGGAACACACTGTGCATGAAATTCATTGGGACACTAAAGAACAAAAGCCTCACTGGATGTAAAACTCCTGTATGATTTCTCTGTATACTATATGAGGTTCATGAACCAGGGACAGACAGAACTGCAGGGAGAGTTACTTTTGGGATGACAAAAAAAAATCTTTTTACAGCTCACTGCGTATAATTAATTCTAGAACAGCAGCTTTTCTGCCCGACTTCCAACGTCCCTTCTTTCGTGATCCCACTCTTTGTACATGTAAAGGCTCCAAAGTCCTTCTGTGTCCTCACAGTATTTCATAAATTTTTCCTACATGTTGAACTATTTCCTCATTTAGGATTATGTTCAGGGTTAGGTAAAATTCTGCTGGGCACTCACTGTTTTTAATAGAGTTACATGAGGTAAGCTTGTCTAGGAGAGGGCTTCCTAAGAAAATAGATTTTCTGTTTTTGGTATACATCCAATCAATTCAGTCAATTTAAAGTTTTCATTGATAACTGGTGGAAATGTTGATGTTATCCAAAAATGTTTTCTTTTAATTTCTACACATGTGGACTTTCACTAGCATGGCAGTGTTTCTACAAAAGAGGAGAGGTTTTATTCTTTCTCTTCTCTTTTCTGCCTCTTTCCACAACACCCACCAAAAAGCAAGCAACATAATTTCCTTCCCATAACATCCCCATTCTGGATGGAGAGGTCAGCATCAAGGCCTCTCAGTCACAAGATGAGTGAGGAAAATACACTCGGTTTTCAGATAAGCTTAGTCTCTGAGTGGTTCCCTTTTATTCATTGGACGTGTATATGGGGACTACGTTGTTGATCATTCTCAATGTATTTAACTTAAAGTTCTAACTTCAAACTATCAGTGTGGAAAATGGAAAAGGTGAAAAGTCCTCAAGATGTCACAAACAAGACTTTAGAATCAGAGTATTTAATGATGTTACTGAACATAGTAATTTAAAGGTGACTTCAACCATTTCAATATCACCTACTTGCTTATTCCTACAGATTACTTAATGTTACTGTGTTTCATGTTTTCATTTTCATAGCAAAATATTATATTTTGAATCCACAATAAGATTACAAGTTCCACTTCAGTAAGAATAAATTGTTCAAATCAAGTGAATCACCTTAAAGTATATAAAGCAACGATGCAGTGTAGTTTAATACAGAGATGTCCTTGTTTGAAGTTTAGTGTAGTTATTGTTTCTTCTCCTTTGAATATATAGAGCACAATTTCCCACAGACTCTGTGAACTGACATCTCTCTAGACAGTTCTCCAGCGTGCATATTTTCATTCATTTTTATTACCATTGTCACAATTGACTCTGAAACAAGCCCTTAGATATATTTATAGACATATTTGTTTCTAAAATATGTAAATATATTTCAAGTTAAAAGTATTTAAAATAAAGCCAAATATTTTAAAGCAGAAAGCATTTGTTTATTGCACTATAAACTGTGTAAGTGCATAGAATAGCTAGAAAGGATCTGATTTCCTTTTCCACTCTGGGCGCCTGCTTTGTTTCTTAGTAGCCTTTGAACATTGTGTAGAGAGAATTTCTTTCAATCCTAACTCAAGTTTTCCTGTAACTTACCTTTGTATAAACTCACTGAGAACAAACAGTGTTTCTTAAACAAATCTTGTTATCACATCTCTAATCATTGGCTCACAAAACCTGTGGAATTCCTTCTTCCTTGATTCTAAACAACTGTTTAAATAGACTTCCAGATATAATATAGGATCTGTTAATGCTTTGGCCTCTCAAGTACCCAAAGGACTGATAATTGTTTCTGTTGAAATACTTGCCAAGACAGAGTCAAGGTCATCTGCACACTCCCACTTGGTGCCCACAAACTTCATTAGCAGTGACTTATTTTAGGAATGCACTTGGGTGGATGTTAAATTGGTATGTACATTGAAGTTTAAGATAAGACCTGAGTGCTATACTTTTGAAAGCTCCTTTATTAAAATTTTGTAAATTTCTCTTTTTAATTATAGCTTCATGGATGTTGGTCTAGTATACGGAGTAGTTTTAAGTATAGTTTATAATTCAGAGAGTGGACTTATCACAAAAAAAATGTGATTATGTTAAAGGATACTGTTACTTAAAGATTGAAATGACAGTACCCAGGAATTAGGGATTTTGATATTTTCATTAATGGCCCATTTAGTCAACAAGATAAAACAGGACACTTAGCTACCGGACAGGAATTTTTAAAAAGTCAGAGACACTGTTTTTCACCATTATGATTGCCTACCTCACATGGTGTCCTGTGTAACTGAGAAGCATGAAAATTTTATCTCCACTACAAAAAGAAAAGATACTGATTCTTAAAGTTAGGTGCCATATTCTCAATAAGTAGGAATTGAGAAAGTCACACATCCAAGGATTTATGTATGAATATATGAACAGAGTTAGGGAAGAGAATCACTCTATAAAAAGGTTCCTGTAGCTCCCAAGGTGATGTCAAACTCACTGAACCATCACATGTATTCATATTTCTGTTGATGTTATCAGTCTTTGAATTTAAACAAGAGCGATATGCTTCTGAATTCAAAGACCAATGAAGCAAAACAAATCTTCCAACTGTATTGTTAAAAGTCAACTTTTGGTGCCTTTGTTTACCATCAATCTCATTCATGGTCCTCCCTATATTTAACACATTCAATTACAAAGTTTAGTTTGGTGCCATTAACCATATTCACATTATTATAAACCATTTTCCTCATCAATATCTATGAAATTGTTGAGACTGTGATAGACTATGGGAATTTTTGAAGATGGACTAAACACATTTTGCATTATTATATTGTTACAAGCTTATAGGAGCCAGGGATTAGAATGTGTTAGTTTGACTGTAACTGGCCCCATAATCTCACAATGAGTGGTACTATTAGGTTGTATGACTTTATTGAAGTAGGTGTGGTCTTGGTGGAGGAAATGTGTCACTGCGGAAGCAAATTTGAGACTGCATATAAGATCAAGATACCACCTAGTGTCTGAGCCCACTTCCTGTTGCCTTCTGATCAAGATCTGGTCAGCACCATGGCTGCCTACACTCTGTCATGGTCCTGTGATGGTGGAGAACTGCCTAAGCTTGGGTGTCCTGAAACTGGATCTCTAGACCATGCTGGTTCAGAGATCCACAAGCCTCTGCCTTCTGAGTGTTGGGATAAAAGGTGATCACCACCACACCCAGTACTAATCTTTTCTTTAGTTCTTTTTTGCAAGTTGGAAAAATAGCTGGTTGGGATCTTGTCCTGAGGTCACCACTCCCTTTATTCTATTTCTTAATCTGTTTATTTCCTTGAACACAACACTTAGCTCCATTCAACTTCCTGGTACTCTTTCTCCTCAAAATCTATATTTTGGAATTTACCATGCTCAGCTTTCTCCTTTTCTTTATAAATCTTTGTTAGAGTTATCACTAATAACCACTCTACATAGTTTATACTAGGCTGTTTTGAGATTTCTGCTGCCAGTGGAATTAATTCAAAACTCTTCACAATTGCAATAGTTACTTGTTATTATACTCTGGTCTTAATATCTATAATTTTAAAACACTGAAATTAGTAAATGTTAGAGAATATCTGTTTACACTGTAAAGACATATCTTTACCAAGATCCCTTCTTTCTGGTTGGTTTAATAAAGAGCTTAATTGTCAGTAGTTAGGAAGGAAGAGGTTAAGCAGAACTTTTGGAGACAGATAGATCTCTGGAAAGAAGAAAGGTGGGCTCTTGAGTCAGACACAGAGAGGAGGCAGGAGGTGCCCAATTGAATAGGCAAGCCATGTGGCAGGGCATAGATTTTTTTTTTTTTGATTTTTCGAGACAGGGTTTCTCTGTAGCTTTTGGTTCCTGTCCTGGAACTAGCTCTTGTAGATCAGGCTGGCCTCGAACTCACAGAGATCCGCCTGCCTCTGCCTCCCAAGTGCTGGGAATAAAGGCATGCTCCACCACCGCCCAGCTCAGGGCATAGATTTAAAAAATATTGGTTAAGTTATAAGAGCTAAGTTAAAGGATAAATTTTCTTAATTAATAATAAGTCTCCAAGTCATTATATGCAGGCTGGAGGTCCAAAGACAACCCTATAAGAAAGTTTGTTAAATATGGCATCCAAAATGGGGTCATGTTAAAAAGAAATCTTCCAAACACACAAACACAGAGCCAGACACAGATTCCTAATCCTGCAGCCTCTCAGGTAGTACAGTGATACAGTTCTAGGCTACTGCCTGTGGGCCTGAGCCAGCCAACATCATGTATAGAGTCAAGTGGCTGGTTTATGGCTTAACTCACATGGTCAGAGAAGGCTGCAGGTATGTAGTAAAGAGGTCCAAATTTTTACTTAATCTAACTTAAACATATACAATAAAAATGGATATAGACAGTTATTGGAAAATATAAATAGTTTAGGACTAATAAATTCTTTAGAGAGAGAGAAAAGTAATATAAAAAATAAGCCACACAAAGATGGGATATATACAGGACATCTTTCTGAAGAAAGATTCAAATAGCGCAGGAAATAATCCCAAGGACTGACTAATGCGATTGTAAATTGCAAAAAAAGTTCCACAAAGCAAAATAAACTATCAGCACAGTGAAGAGAGAGCCTACAGCAAACTGTGTATCAGAGGACTAATATATAGAATATATAAAAATGCAGAATTGAAAAGTTACCTAATCAATAAATGTATCAATGAACTGAATAGGGTGTTCTCAAAAAAGGGTTATCAATACAAATACATATTTGAAGAAGGTGTTAAACATGCTTAACCATCAGGAAAATGATTGTTTCAGCACTATTCATAATTGATGAGATATGGAATCAGTTTACTTGTCCATCAAAGTATAAATGAATAGAGTGACAGAGAGAAGAGAAGGGATTCCAGATGTGTGTGTGTGTGTGTGTGTGTGTGTGTGTGTGTGTGTGTGTGTGATTCTGGTCCATCTTTAAAATTAAGGAAACTGCCATTTGAGTTAACACTGGTTGACCTGGAGGGCATTAAGTTAAGTGAAAGAAATCAAGTAAAATGCAAATATTGTTTCTCACTTATATAGAGGTGCTGAAAACAGTCATGTCAATGATATGAGTAGAAAGGTAATTGCCAAGGACTTAAGATAGATGAATTCTGGAGACTGCACAGTTAAGTGACTATACTTAATGATTCTATATCACATACTTGAAATTTGCCATGAGGGTAGGTGTTTCTTATTATAAAAAAAGCAGTTAGCCAGAATGCTAAATTCCTTATTAAGTGTGCTTGTTGTCATTATGATATATTGTGAACATATAAAAAAGATTAATTAGTAAATCTTAAAATAGACTACTTTAATAAAATATGTAATATATAGATTGAAAGAAAACCAACATTTGGAAAAAAGTACTTTTAAGGCTCCATTAATACCACCATTACTTTAACAAGAAAGAGTTAATTTTCAGAGAAATTTTAATACTTATATGAAAATTGAAGCTGGTTCTGTGATGTTACTCATAAAAATTAGAACAGTTTTCCAACTTGAAGTTATGCCACTTTGATACCAATACAACATTTTGATTTCTTAATCTGAGATAACATGAGAAATTAATGTCACAAGCTTTCATTCCAATTCAGAGGATACAATTCCACACTCAACATTTTTTTCCAATGATTTCTCTCCAGAATATCTGCTTCCAAGACAAATCCTGTCCATCAAAAGATATAATTAATCCCAGGTGAAACACCAACAGTTAAAAGTCAATGCCTCTGCATCCTTGTTTGTCCTCTTTAAATATCAGTATAGTTCAAAATGTAAAAAGCTTTTGCTGTTAATATCTCTAGGTCAAGATTCATTATGAAAAGAGTGATCTGTCTTATTTATTTCATCCACACTATCTGCCTTCTGCCCTTTGGGAACAACAGTTTTGCATTGAATATCATTTCTCTATATAAATATATTAAAATTCAAATATCGAGTTTCCTGTAACATTGTTTTAAGACTTTAGAAGAGAAGATTTTGATTAACAAAGACTCAACATTTGATTTCACATCAAGTTATCTAAGTGATTTCTTTTCTAACTGTGGCATATGTTTCACATTAAAGTTAATTATTTCAATGGAAGTTCAGTTTGAAAATAACATTGTGTTTGGATATTTCCAGACATTAGAATCATCTAAGATGAACAAGGTAAGTTTCATAGTGGGATTGATAACTAGAAAAATTCTTACTTTCCTCATATGATGATAATTATTTTTAAATGCTTTTCAAATACATTTATATATTATTTTTTGTTCTCATTTTAAGTCTATGACATTTAAGCATTAAACTTCTCTCACATTGTAATTGAAGTTTAAATTCTTAAAGAATTTGTAGGACACAGGATTTTGAAATCAAAGACCACACTTTTGCCATGGAATACCAAGTGAAAAATATCCAGACAAATTATGAAAAAAAGTTTCCGTACATTCCGTATGCATGGAAGTTTAAATACATAAATTATCAAAGGTTTAGTCCATGAACATAGAAAACCCTTCCTGGGATTACTGCTATAGATAGCATAAGTTTATGGTCTCTTGAAGAGAAATATTGGTAATGACTCTCCATGAGTTTATCAAGTGGCTAAATACTTTTTATAGTATTGTTCTAGTTTGATTGTGTTATGTTTTCCTATATATTCCTTGCAATAATTCTGATAAAAATCTATAAAATGTATCAATATTTTCACTTCATAGGTGAGGAAATAACAGCATAAGATTCCAAGAAATGCACCTAAGATAAAATAATTGCACATGGAAGAACTAGGATTCTAATCTGAAGTTGGGGTTCTAAAATTAATATCCTTATCGCTACTGTTGGATGGTGTTCAGCATTTTGAAGGACAATCTTAAAGCCTTCATTTCATAATTATAGTAAAGTAAAGGTGAGTGTGACCATGAAAAATGCCAAATTCCAAGACTCTGTCACTAAATACAGTATCACAACTTTCTTAATATTTGAGAGTAGAAAAATATCATTGTGTGCATTGGATACTATGTTCCATGCAAATTTACTTTAAAATAGTATTAAAATAGTAGTATTATTTGGGCCATAATAAAAATATTAAATAAAAATAATTAAAGTATACTTATTAAAACAATATAGAATGTGAATCAATAATTTAAAGAAAAAAATAATAAAAATATAAAAATAACATGAAATGTACATTTGACTGTTCTTTATTAATTCATTGATTTTGTACTCAATTGCTAATTTCATTGGTTCTATTTTCTAATTTTAATTTTAAGATGATGTAAAATAACTATTGAGACAATCTCTCAAGAATATAATGAGAATAAAATTGGGAAATAACTACAAATTCAGAATACACTCATTGATCAGTCATTTGAGCATTAGTGTTCTTATTGTGGCAAATAACATTTAATCGTCATGATTCTTGACTCATTTGAAAAATTGACAAAATAATGTCAATTATTAATGAAGAAACATGTGCACAGGTAACTGGGTGTCATGCCTCATAAAAGCTCAATCACATGAAAGTATGTAGTAGTATTGTGAAGTTATTAGATTTCATAAACATGATTTTTAATGTTCGTATTTTTTATTAGACTATAAAATGTCAGATTCATTACATCATTTTTCAGGGAAAAATGTTTTTTTCTGTATCTCCTCCTCTCTTCTCTCACACTCTTCCCCTGCTTTATACCTTCCACCACAGCACTTGCATCCTCTATATTCCCAGGAGTTACACCCTAGAATATCTATGTCACCTACTCTAAATAGGGTCTGAACTCCTCTCTCTGGCTTCCATTCTGGTACTCAGCCTCAGACCTTCTCATCCAGCTGACACACACAATTCTACTGCATTAACACCCAATATTTTTCCTTCTTCCATTTCCTCTTTAGTTTTACACTCATATCCAAACACTTGCTAAATTTTATTATTTCACATGGACATAGAGAAAGTGCTTTAGTTTTTCATTCACAGCCTGTACACACAACATCCACATCTTTATTAAAGCTTAGCTTCCGCTAGCATAAAATCTACTACAAGTTAGATCCCGAGTCATAATAGACTCGCATAATCAGTTGTCTTTTGTCCTGCACACTCATAAAAATTCCTCATATTGATCTCCTAAGAGAGTTGTCACATGAGAAACAACTTGAAGAATTCAGAACCTGTCTTAGAACACAAATAAAAATTTACAGATAAGCAGAAAACAGAGATCTGAGACTAAACACAATAAGGTGGAGATTTTTAAAAGATTAAAAATTGCATTGATATTTTTCAGGTAATATAACCACCTATCACATGAAATAAAATGGAGAACCAAAACAACGTAACAGAGTTTATCCTTCTGGGACTCACAGAGAACCCAAAGATGCAGAAAGTTGTATTTGCTGTGTTTTTTCTTATCTACATCACTTCTATAGCAGGAAATACGCTCATTGTGGTCACCATAATTTCTACATCATTGTTAGAGTCTCCCATGTATTTTTTCCTGGCCTATCTGTCCTTTATTGATGCCTGTTATTCCTCTGTTAGCACCCCTAAACTGATAGTAGATTCTCTCTGTGAAAAGAAGACCATTCTCTTCAATGGATGCATGACTCAAATCTTCGGGGAGCATTTGTTTGGAGGTGCTGAGATCATCCTGCTGACTGTGATGGCGTATGACCGCTATGTGGCCATCTGCAAACCCCTTCATTATGCAACCATTATGAGTCGACGCCTATGTAGCCTGCTAGTAGGAGTGTCGTGGTTGGGAGGTTTCCTTCATGCCACCATACAGATCCTGTTCATTTTCAGATTACCTTTCTGTGGCCCTAATGTCATAGATCACTTTATGTGTGATCTTAATCCTTTGCTCAACCTTGTCTGCACCGATACTCACACTCTTGGACTCTTTGTTGCTGCTAACAGTGGCTTTATTTGTCTGCTAAACTTCCTCCTTCTGTTGGTCTCCTATGTGGCCATCCTACGCTCCCTAAAGAGCCACAGTGCAGAAGGAAGGCGCAAAGCCCTTTCTACCTGTATTTCACACATCACAGTGGTTGTCTTATTCTTTGTGCCTTGCATATTTGTGTACATGAGACCTGTAGCTACCTTATCTATTGATAAAGCAGTTGCTATGTTCTATACTATGATAACTCCCATGCTAAATCCCTTAATCTACACCTTGAGAAATGCTCAGATGAAAGATGCCATTAAGAAATTGGGGATCAAAAAAGTTCTTTCAAGTAATGAATGAACACACCTGGAGCACAGCATGAATTAAATTAAATCATAAAATAAAAAGTTACTATCCATAATTTTAGAAAGCACATTTATTGGATAAGGAGAAAATTAGTTATGCATTTTATTTACAAATTCTGCAGCAAAAAGAGTAGAGAAGGGTATAACAAAAGACAACATCCACCCCTCACATATTTTGGAAATTCTACAAAATTGAGACTTTTTTAATAACTCAGCCTTGTATGAGAAATCATATGGTTTCCGTGCAGTAAAAAGTGAATAAGTAATAAGAATCAGTGGTATAACATAATCTCACTGTCCATCCAAAGATGGGTACTGATATTCTTCCCTTTTCAGGGACCGACAGACATGAAAGTACCAAAATCATAAGAACTGATGAAACAGTGACCAGAATAAGACTGATTTTTCAGGCCATTCTCCATTTATACTTCGTGAAGAGATGACAACAGAAAGGTTAGATAAACGGATCCTCAGCATATTAATGATTGTTTTGCCTCAGTAATCTCTCTATTCTTAGCAAGATTTCATGTTTTTAAGAATAATACTCTCTTTTTTAATTTCATGTTTTTAAGAATTATACTCTCTTTTTTAACCACTTTATATTTAGGTAATATTTTCTTATATAAAACTGTTTTGTAAAATGTGCTCATACTTGGGAATGGTTTAAGGTAGGAAGCCGTTGGTGGTTAATGGACACATGGCTGAAGCTGGACTGGAGGTATAACTCCTTACATTCTATAACATCATGGGGGTGATGCAAGTTTTATGACAGGTAATTGAATTTTCCAACATATTCATTGAAGAGTAAATAAATGTTCCAATACAAAGATATATATCTTAGATGATATATATATACTGATCTGATATATTACATATAATTTATGTAATAAAGTATCATGAAATGCTCCATAAATATGTGCAGTTATTATGTGCTAATAATAATTATTATGTACTTTAGAAATAAAGTACATTTAAAATATATATGTCTCCTGTGCCTGTGGTGGTTTAAATGAGAAATGTCTCCCATTGGCTCAGATACTTGAACACCTGGTCCTCATTTGGTTGTGCTGTTTGGGGAAGGGATGCAGCCTTGCTGGAGGAAGTGCATTATTGGGGCTGGATTGAGAATTTATACCTTTGCCCTACTTCCAATTTATTCTTCCTGCTTCCACCTTACAGTCGAAGATGTAAGTTCTCAGTTTCCTGCTCCTGCAGCCATATCTGCCACTTGTGTCTATACCTACCAATCATAATGGACTTATATCCTTAGTAATCTTAAAATAAATTAAACTATTTCTTCCATAAATTGCCCTTGGTCATAGAATTTTATCACAGCAATAGAAAAATAATGGATGTATACAGATCCAAACACACAAACAAAGAAACACACACACAAATTCAGAATAAATACATTCTAGCTTTTACATCTTTTATGCACAAATCAACAATTACTTTGAGGCCAAATCAGAAACAGTGACATTTATTACTGTTTTAATGGTAAATAAGGAAAATTCCAGATCTTCCCTTGATTTAACTTAGTGCCCATTAGGACATTCTAAGAATAAATGTATAATACAGTAATTTAAATGATAAGAAAGTAGAAGTGCATTATGCATTAACACAGAATTGGACAACCAAGAAAGAACCCCTACATTGAGAAGCAGAGGTATGAGCCAAAACATTATAAATGGTGTCAGGGGTTGGATGATGGTTCACTTACAAAAGTACTTGCTGTGCAAATATGAGGACTGGATTCCAGCTCCCCAGAATCCTACCAGAACCGAAGGAGATCTAAGAGCCTGAGAAATATTCTTCCCCAAGGAAAATCACCCCCATTGATTGTCCATTACCAAATGATCATCCTTGAAAAAAAATCTATACCAGTAATACTATACAAACTTAGCAGGTTGTTTTTATGTATTTAGGAATATACATGTATGCACATTGATGTATGTAACAGTAAACAGTGAAAAATAGAGAAAATTAATTCAAAAGAGAACAAGAAGGTATATTTGGGAGAGCTTAGAGAAATGAAAGGAAAGAGGGAAATGTTGTAATTATATTTTAATCTCAAAAATAAAAGAATATTTTAAAATTCTGTGCTTGGGTTTCAAGATTCTAAACCTCAGCAGAGACCAGGAAATCTCAGCACTCACTGGCCACCCAGTCAGGCCAAACAGTGAGCTCAGGGCTCAGTGAGAGATTCTGCCTGAAAAGAAAAGAATAATGATGGTGGACACTCAGTATTCACCCCTAGTATCCTTACACACATGCACATATATACACATGTACCCATATACATACAGAAAATGAACACACATACATAAAGATATCAGTAGAATGCATACAAATGAGGCTGATCTGAAAGTATTTCAAAAAGAAGGAAAATATTCAAAAGGTTTTCTAGATAGATTGTTTCAGAGCAAATTTCTTAATGCTCTGGCTCTTCCAATCTTTCCACCCCATCTTTTGTAATGTTACTTGAGCCATAGATGCAGGGACTATGATAAAGATGTACCCACTGAAGCTGGGTTCCCCATGATCTACTCTAACCACACCTTGAAAATAGATCAAAGGAAACAAGAATAGAAGCATGAGCTTATTGTAATGATTTAAGTGTAAATGCTGTGAGGATACAGAGTGTGATGGATTCTGCTTCGTCCATCTTAAATCTGTTCTACTACGCTAGCACACACATACTCCAAGTACCACAAGTCTAGATCACTAACAGTTCATAGCCCACGTGTCTCTAGACAATGCATGAAAGAACATGGGGGAAAATATAACGATTTCAGAGCCTCCAAATGTCCAATATAGAGGTCAAAACAGTTAATTCTTTGTCTTGAAGGGAAATCAGCTCTGTAACACAACTCCAAAGATCTCAAAACTCCAGGATGAAGCCAAATGCAGTTGAGACCCCATTCTTTCCCACAGCTGTAGTCAGTTTCCCTCAAGTCCTTCTTCTTTTACCTCACTTTCATCAAAATGCCGATCTCAGGACCTCCACCTGTGCACCACCACCTAAACGAATAGATTGAGATAATTCAAGAAATATATACAATATTTATATACTGTATTAAATAAAACGAAAAAAAGCATATTCAACTAGTGGTGGATGTTGACATGTAGAAGAATTTAAATTAATCCATATCTATCACCATGCACAAAACTTAAGTTCATATGTGTAAAAGAATTTAACACAAATCCAACCAAACTGAAGCTCATAGAAGAGAAAGAGGGAAGTACCCTTGAACGCATTGACATAGGGGACCTCTTCCTAAATATAATGCCAGTAGCACAGACACTGAGAGAAACAACTAATAAATGGTATCTTCTGAAACTGAGAAGCTTCCATAAAGCAAAGGTCATGGTCAACAAAACTAAACAACTACCAATAGGACTGGAGATCTTCATCATTCACACATCTGACAGAGGGCTGGTTTCTATAATATCCAGAGAATTCAAGAAACTAGACATCATACTACCAAATAACCCAATTAAAAATGGGGTACAAATCTAAATAGATAATTCTCAATAGAAGATTTCCAAAGGCTGAAAGACACTTAAGAAAATGCTAAACATCCTTAGCCAGCAGAGAAATACAAATCAAAACAACTCTGAGATTTAACTTTACACCAACTGGAATGGCTAAGGTCAAAAACACTGATTAGAGTTTATGCCGGAAAGGAATATAGAGTAAGGGGAATATACTTTCATTGCTGATGTGAGTGCAAACTTGTACAGCCACTACTGAAATCAGTACGACAATTTCTTAGAAATTGGGAATCAATCTACCTCTATACCCGGCAATATCACTT
This sequence comes from Alexandromys fortis, assembly GCF_014885135.2. Lineage (NCBI taxonomy): Eukaryota > Metazoa > Chordata > Mammalia > Rodentia > Cricetidae > Alexandromys > Alexandromys fortis. Next base: position 32,292 of record NW_026068411.1, on the reverse strand, counting down.
TGGGGCATAACCCAAAGGAGGTACACTCAAACCACAAGGACATTTGTTCAACTATGTTCATAGCAGCATTAGTCACAGTAGCCAGAACCTGGAAACAACCTTGATGCCCCTCAACTGAAGAATGGATAAAGAAAATGTGGTACATTTACACAATGGAGTACTAGTCACCAGGAAAAAAAAATGACATCTTGAAATTTTCAGGAAAATGGACAGAACTAGAAAAACTCTTCCTGAGTGAGATATCCCAGAACCAGAAAGACAAATATAACATGTACTTACTCATAAGCAGAAATCAGATATAAAGAAAAAGAATAACCAGCCTACAGTACACAACCCTTGAGAACCCTCATTCAGAAACACATGGAAGTAGATGCAGAGATCCACAACTAACTACTGGGCTGCCCTCCTGGATACAATCAAAGAGAGGGAGAAATGATATTATGAACAAAGTGGTCAAGACCATGATGGGGAAATCACATAAGCTGCTGACCTGAGCTAGTAGGAGCTCACTGACTCCAAACTGACCACTGGGTAACCTGCATAGGACCAAACTAGGCCCCCTGAATGCAGGCACAAATGGTGTGACTTTATCAATATGTGGAACTATTGGTAGTGGGACCAGGATCTAACCCTAATACATGAAGTGACTTTGTGGAGCACATTTTCAGTGGGTAGATACCTTGCTCAGCTTAGGCGTGGGTGGGGGACTTGGTCAGGTAATGGTGACACACACCTTTGGTCCCAGGATCTGTGAGTTTGAGGCCAGCCTAGTCTAGAAGAACTTGTTCCAGGACAACAAGGAAACCCTATCTCTAGAAGGAAAAAAAAAAACCTTTTGATTTTTAAATTTTAATTTCAACAAATATGTAAAAACTACACAAATCTGAGGTACCATGTTATGTACTGACACATGTATGCCTTGTGTCATGTTTAAACCAGCCTACCTCCTCAAATATTTAACATTGCTTTAGAAAAAAACTTTTCTATGCAGGCAATGGTGGGGCATACCTTTAATCCCAGCACTCCGGAGGCAGAGGAAGGTGAGCATTATTAATAAAAACCCAGAGACAGAAATTGGGTTTCAGTTTGAAAACCAGAAAAGCAAAGTAGCCAAACCACTAGAGAAATCTTACCTCTACCAAGGCTGGGCAACTATAGGCTAATATGACTAAGCCTCTCTCTCCTCCTATTTCATATTCCTTTTAGTGCTGAGATTAAAGGTATGTGACTCCCTAGTACTGGGATTAAAAGTGTGAGCCACCACCACCTGGATTTGTTTCTGTGCTGATCTTGTGTAGCCCAAGATGGCCTTGAGCTCATAGAGATCCATCTACTTCTGTCTCCCAAATCCTGGGATTAAAGGTGTGTGTGTCACCATTACACGACCTCTAGTGGCTTTAGCTTTGCCTCTGGTCTTCAGGCAAGATTTGTTTATTAAAAGACAAGTAATATACCACTATAATTGGTGTTTCTTATAATAAATGAATTTCATGCAGCGTGTTATAATGAATAAATGTGCTTTATTTTTCAGGGTCTTCTGTTCATCAATTTTTTTCAGAAATCGACAGAAGGTGATGGATACAGGCATGCATAGACAAAGAGATGAACAATCTCTTTGTTACATAAGTATGTTTTCAGAGCTGACTGGTAATACATAGCCAATTGGTGTGTGCTCTTTCCTAGAGAAGTCTGTTTTTTCCACTCAGCATTCTTTTATTGCCCATAGTTCTTTGGACAGTTTTGAGGTTTTGTGGTCTTTTCCCCATCCACATTGGTGCATTTATTGATGTCATCCTTGCTCAGCTTATATTTGGGTGATCATGCTGGTGGTACAGCATTTTAAATCCAAAGGAGACTCAATCTCACAGGTAACTAGCTCTTGATCCTAGCTCTTACAGACTTTCCCCCTCTCTTCTACAATGTTTCCTGAGCCTCAGAGAGGGAGTGTTTTATAGATGTATCCTTGAACTGGTCTCTGCTATACTTGTGTCATGGAACCCCAAACAAGGCCACCACAGAGTCGGTATGGATGCAAACACACGAGGGTTGATTGTTCTGCCAGCATCAGTCCTCTGCAGCTTAGGCTATCAACGCAAGATAAATTTCCTGCTTACCAGTCTCAGTGATGTGTATGTGCATGCACATTCTCTCTCTCTCTCTCTCTCTCTCTCTCTCTCTCTCTCTCTCTCTCTCTCTCTCTCTCTCTCTCTCTCACACTCACACACACAGGCTGAAGCAGGAGAATCAAGAGTTGGGGACAACNCTCTCTCTCTCTCTCTCACACACACACACACACACACACATAATCATAATCATCATCATCCCAATGGAAGGTTTGAAGCTTGTTAACTTATCAAAGGAATTTATTTTGTACTAGCAACTATGCAGGCCTTAGAAAACACAATGAATCTCATTATTCAATGAACAACAACTATGCCTTTCCCAACTATTGGAATCCTAGAGTTCATGGAGAAGTCTAGTCTAAAAATTATATATCTTTCTTAGATATTTGTCATAAAATATCAGGGAATCTTTACTCCTCTATCATAAACACCTTAAAATTATTCATTGCGGGAAAATTTCATCTGTTCAAGTCAAGGATACTTTGTGGTCTATCTCTTAATTAGATTTCAACTGATAAAATATAAAAAGATAGAAGATTTATAGGTATAAAATAAGCAGTATATCTTTTTCTACATAACCAATGTTTAATAGAAAACAAAATTCATAAAGCAAAGAATTAATGTGGATACCAGAATCTCAAGTAAAGGGAGATCATTACAGATGTTAGTTTTATTATCATTAATAATCAGCAGTCTCAATATTACATAAAGTTATTACTATCAATCCAATATTCTAGGCCCATACTTTTTTGATTCTAGAGATGTTTCAGATTTCCAACCACTTTATAGATATTTGCTAATTTAGAAGCAATTAGTTATGATGACAGACATATGAGACAGGAGAACAGAAATATGAGCAATAACTCATGCTTAAATTTCTACTGAAATAGCTATATCCAAATAATATCAAATTACACTCGACATTCTCATCTTGAGAGCAAAAATTTTCAGTCAGGAGTCCATGTATTGCCTCTGTATGTAAAGTTCAATGACATGTTTAATTGTTATCTGTACTCACTTTTTTTCTCCATAGCTTCTTTATTGCATTTTTTACCTCAGCATTCCTGAGGGTATAGATTAAAGGATTCAGCATAGGAGCCACCATAGTGTAAAAGACAGCGACGGCCTTATCAAGTGGCAGAGTGGTCACTGGTCGTAAATATACAAATATGCATGGGATAAAGAATAAAACCACTACTGTGATGTGAGACACACAGGTAGAGAGGGCTTTGCGCCTGCCCTCCAAGCTATAGTTCCTTAAGGAGCGCAGGATGACCACATACGATCCCATCAAGAGGAGGAAGTTAAATAGGCAGATGAACCCACTGTTGGCAGCAACGAAGAGACCAAGGATATGTGTGTCCATGCAGACAAGTTCCAACAATGGGTACAAGTCACACATAAAATGGTCTATGATGTTGGGGCCACAGAAGGGCAGCCAGACTGTAAATAGTATCTGAATAGTTGCATGGAGAAACCCTCCGGTCCAGGCCACTCCCACCAGGAGAAAGCATAGCTTGTAGTTCATGATGGTCATATAGTGCAGAGGTTTGCAGATGGCCACATAGCGGTCATAGGCCATCACTGTCAAGAGAATGATCTCAGTTGCACCAAAAATGTGCTCTGCATAGACTTGTGCCATGCATCCATTAAAGGAGATGACTTTGTTCTCTTGAAAGGAGTCCACAATCAACTTTGGAGCGGAAGAGGAAGTGTAAATCATATCTATCAAGGAAAGGTGGCTCAGGAAGAAGTACATGGGGGAACTCAGAGCCCGGCTGTGGATGATGGTAACCACAATGAGCAGGTTGCCTGAAATTGTTACCGTGTACAGAACCAAAAATGTCACGAACACTACTTTCTGTACTTGGGGGTTTTGTGTAAGACCGATCAAGATGAATTCAGTCACGTTCCTTTTATTCTCCATCTGTGTGGTATGGTTAATTTTTTCAAAGCCCCAAAAGAAATATTTTATCTTCAGGAAAAAAAAGAAAGGTGAAAATTGTAATTATAGTTACAAACTCTAATCTTCAGAATTCTACCATGTCATAAATTAGAACTAGTCTGCTCAAAATTCTATAAAAACAGGTCAAACATTTTCTAAGTTGACTTTCCTAGTCTTTATTTTTTTCAGTTCAAAAGAATTCTTAAAATACAAAGAACACACTGAAGGAAGGAACTCATTTTCTGCAGTCAGGGGAACAATGGCAAACTTCACTTTTACATAAGAATGATGGAACAGAGCAATCATTAGCAGCAAAATTTTGGAGATTAACAATACACATATATATGTCTTAAATATATATCTAAATATACAACCATAAAATAGTACTTAAACACCAGTTCTAGTTATGAAAATTTAACAGAAGTAAAATGTTAGTATAATAACTATGTAATTTGTATTTGAAAATCTATTCAAATACTAATATGTGTAATTCAGGAATACAATTAAATTTTGAAGTTTTCATATAAAATTTTATATAGACTATGATTCATTGATGTTAAAACGCAAGTATATTTGTTTCCTTTTCTTCACATCCTCGCAGAAATTGAGGAATTTTTAATTAAAATAAGTCAAATATTAATGCCATATATATTCTCTCACATAACTGGATTCTAACACCAGCATTAATACAAAGGTACAAGTAGAAATGGAAAACAAGGTGTTCAAGAACAGGCACCAAACAATTACGTACCCAAAGACAATGCCTGCATATGCTCCACAGCACAGTTGGACAACTGCAGTTGATAATAATGTATTATATGTTTTATGAAGAGCAGAGAGGAGTTCAATGTCTCCAAATACAGAGCTGATAGTAAGAAGGGAATATTAATGACCCTCACTTGATCAGGACATACTGTGTATATGTGTTGATAAACACATTGTGACCCATTAATAGTGCAATTATTACATGTTAATCAAAAATAAGGTAGAAGCTGAAGGCACTGCTCAGTGGTTAAGAGTGCATGCTTCTCCTGCAGAGGACCTCAGTTCACTTCCTAGTATCCATAACAGGTGGTTCACAATAAAATACAACTTAAGTTCCAGATAAATCTGAATTCTTCTTATTACAAAACCTTCAGTCACATGTATGCATACCCATAAATAGACACACACACACACAAAACTTTCCAAAAATATAGGAGCATAATAATATTTCAGAGCAATTCAAAACATATTGAAAAAATAATTACTTAAAATATTGAGAACATTTGCTTCAAAATGTAAGATTATGGATGACTTGTTATATTTTTCTTTAGTTTTTTTATCGTTTTCCAAATTACCATAGATTGCATTACTAATTTTATGATCAGAAAATAACTTTGATTTCTATATTTGGTACTATAATTGAAAAAATGAATATTCAAAGCTGAGTAAAATATGACACAACAAATATAAAGGGTTATAAATTGGCACATCAGGGAAAGCCAGCTAATGGTGTCTGAATGTAACTAAAAGATAATGGGGTGTTCTCATAAAACTGTGCTTGTCAATGCACCAAATGAGCATAAGACAAAGGGATGCATGGGCACTAGTGAATGGGCGCTCAGGACAGAGCATGAGATTGCCCTGACCACCCCACACAACATACTGTCTTTTGTTCTACAGTCGAATATAGGTTTTCATGTGAACTAACCCCATGCACCAACAATTTGCTTGCACAGTAAATAAGTCAAGCCTGAATTCACTTTATAACAAAATCTGTTTCATTTACTTGATGAAGAATGCAGATATCACTCAAACCTTACAATATGATTTAAAACTGCTATGCCATTCATTATCAGTTTTTTTTCCTGAGCTTCAGATTTCTTTCCTTTTCTCTTTTTTTTTAAAATATCTTCATGTGTTCTGACACACAAGAACTGTGGAGGGTAAGATGGATTGTCCCCATCACATGTGGTCATGATCATCACATGTGGCCATGATACATAGTGACGTCTCCTGGAAAGAGATGTCTTTCCAAGAGACCTCAAGAATATTTTGTTGAGACATAGACCTTACATCTCTAAGCCCAGGATCCCAACCTCCCTTCTAAATAGCCCAAAGTATTAGAGAATCCTCCCAGGAACAAGAACCCCTGGGAATAAAAAAAGAGTGCTTTTCTAATTGCCAGGTCTTCTCTAGAGGAGTTAATCTTTGGGATAACAAAGAATGGTCTAAGTTTTTTTATACATTTGAGAATGTAAATGCCAAAATCATATTTCATGATCAAAACCACACACAAAACATGACTCATTCAGCTATTCATTCCATTTCCTGCAGATTTTCAAGTAATCTGTATATATTTTGATCCTTTTAAAATATTCAGATTCTTCCTTTTCCCTCACAGCATGCAGACACAAAGGTAAACTGAACAATTTGAGTATATGTCAAAACTGATGTCTTTGGTGTTCAATTCATCTTAAAGTAATAAATGAATTTTGTTCCCTGCCCTGGCTCAAAAACTAATAGAAACCTCATCTCACACTGAGAAAATCTGGTCACTACTTTAATTCCTGTGCTCAGATATTTGGGCATAAACCCTTTGTTGTGCTCTGTTTTTCCACATTTGTGGCAGCATGCTGGGGCTTGCATGTCCTGCACAAGCTTCCTGTGGGACAATCTTTCACTGAGTAACTGTCATGCACTTGGCACTATACTAAGTGATTTGTGTGTAGTGTTTCACCTATTCTTCACAATAATGTCAGAAGGTTTAGACACTTATAAGTGTGAATTTTAAAGAAAAGAAGACTAGACTGTGGCTGGAAGATAAAGAACTTACCTAAAGTCCCAGTGGTAAAATGTAAAGGGTCGAGTATCCAAATTCACGATGTCGGTCTCTATATTTGTAGCATTTACTCAGTGCCTGTGTCTCCAAGGCAGATCAGTTTCCTTTGAAGGTCAACATGGCCAGAGTTAAGAGAAGTGAGCTAGTGCCTTAAATCCACCACCTTTGTACGTAAGAAATCCTCCTCAGTCCTCTGCTAAGCTACAGAAGAAAGCCAGATGGTAATGAGTTTAGATTCCCAGTCCACAAACCTCCAGAACTTCCCTACATTAGAAATCCCTGGGTATCTTGTATTTTGTCAACTTATATATAAAGTTGAGGAATGAAGGGGCAGTCAGGTGAATTTCAGACAACCAAAGCGTATCAGCCAATGACAGAAAACAAGAACAGCCTAGGTCTGCTAAACTCTATAACACTGGTATTCTCTGCCTCTGCATCTCACCTTTCTTATATAAATATATAAAGAGGAACAATAGCCAAAAGGAGAGAAATCAGCTACCATTTCATATTTATCAATACCTTTCTTGAATCTGAGCTTAAGGTGACAGATATTTAATCATGCAGCTCGGAGCTGATCTACTATTGCAATCGCAAGCTCTCACTGCTCAATACCCAAGAACATTTGATGAGGTCAAAATTAAGTGTCCCTGAGTCTGAACTTTTAATTCAGACTTCCAATCAGAGCAGAGAGTATCCTTTCCCACTACAGATTCTGAATCTTTAGTATATTCATCTTTGAACCTCTGCTTCAGAATTGAAAGAATTCTTTGGAAAAGCAGTTACTGTCCCTCGTGTTTTGACCTGTTTCAGCTGTAGTGAAGGTCATGTCTATCATAGCTTTAACTCCAACAAGACTTATTTGATTTTCAGCTGCATTTTGGGTTTCTAGCTATTGGTACAAGTTGATATTTTTCCTCTCTTGATTCCCTGAGAATAGTCAAAACAATTTTTTTTTCTGAAAACGTGTGATTGCATTAGTCAAGAAGCTGCCCAGATCAGCATGCTCTATGCCCTACACAGCAGTAAACTCTCAGTAACTCACCCAACCTTTTCAGCCCCTTTATATTCTTCCTGTGCTCAAACCAAAGAAATGAGTTCTTGCAGTTTCATGAATTGTAAGCCTTCTAATACTTTTAATATATGTAACCATATATACAGTTTAAATAAACAAATATTTTAGCAACATCTTAAACATCTGAAAATGTTTAAAAGACATTGTTTTGATGATTTTTATGGAAAACTTCTTGGGGGTAGAAATACGATCAGTTAGATTAAGAATCAGAATTCTGCGGAACTTACTTTGGCTACTGCCACAGTTGAGGAGAATGTCCAATGTCTTCAGAAACACAGAGTAATCATTACATACAGATATTTAGACAATATTTTGTGTAATGTATGCATCCCAAATCCGCAATACCTAAACAATATTTTAGGAGGCAGAGACTGCCAAATGACACAGACTTCAAATGCATTTAACAAGCACTTTCAAATCTTGGTTAGCTTTGTAATGCCCATCAAAAGAAAAAAAGAAAATGTTCTGTTGAATTAGGCACTGATGGTTCTCCGCACTAAAGGGAATCTTCTAATCTTTCTTACCTAGATCACGTTACAAAGAAAAACACAAATGTCTACCTTTCAATTCTTCCAGTGGAAGAAAAAGAATGAAACTATGTGTGAAGGCTACTGGTTGTTTTATTAATGGATAAATCTGTCTCGCCTTTACCCTCCCAGGAATTAATTACTTCTTCTCTATTTTGAAGAGTTTGCCTTAGGCACAGATATTCAGTAGCACTTATCTCTAAACAATTCACCTAATAAGTTCTTTTTCTGCAGCGGAAACTAATTTATTAACAGTCCATATCTCTGGTCTAGAATATTGTGATGAAATATGTATTGCATAAACCCTTGAGAACCAGGACTGTGACATGAAGGACTCTCACTATTGTATGGATAACAGCCTGGAGTATTGCTCAGTGTTTGTCCCTGAGGACACTTTCTTTAAGCCTGCAACCATGTACGAGATGGAGACAATCACTCACCCAACTGTGTGAGGGTGCATCAGTGCTCTTTCTCTCCATAGAAACGAGTTTCGGAAACAGATGTAATTTTAAGCAGTGTACTATCTAGATCTAAAATCCTCCTATCAAGTTCCCCTGTGCAGAAACCAAAACTTAATTACTGCAGTCACTAAGCTCTGTGTCCTAATTTGTAAGTGTCATGTCCTTTTTCTACTGATAGGATGCACTCTATTGGATAATTTTTATTCAATAATTTTCATTGCTGGGTTACAACTCACTAGGAGATAATCTAAAATAATTTTATAACTACTAAATATACTATACTAGCTTTTTATTGAATTTTTGCACCTATTTTATGTATTATTATAAATTATTATTTAGCAGCTTTGTTTGATTTTGGTATTAAAATACTATGCCAGCATCACAGAATAAGTTAGGAAGTATTGTCCCCTTATATTTTTGGAAAAGTTAATGAGGGTTAGTGGGGTTTTATTATTGTTGTTGTTTTCCATAGCTCCTCCATTATATTCAAGCTAAATTATATTACTCTTCTATGTTATCACTTTCTTTATAAAAAAATAAACTCCTTTTTGGGGAACAGTGACCTTTTTCTATTGAATTCTTGAACTATTTTAGAATAATATTATAATTTTTGTGTATCTGCTTCTGAGGTCCTCTTTAGCAATTTCAAAGGAAGACAAAAGTTTTGAGACTTTATTGTCTAGTATCCCAAGTCTCTAAATAATGACAAGCTTATCTCAGGGTTTATGAGTTCAGAACTGTGGTTATATGAGTAGGTTTGAAGAAATATCTTTATCCTCAGGATCTTTAGTCTAGTTTTCTTGAGATTTAGCTTCAGTGCTCTTCCAGTTCTTGGAAAAGCTCTACATTATTATGTGTTCCCATTTCTACTATGTGTTAAGAATACTGTGTTAGTGGTACATCCTGTCTCCTCTCTTTATTGATATACCACCTCCTGGACCAATGGGTGTTCCTAGGTGACAAAGGATGCAATGGCAACACCTTTCACCTTAGGGTACACAGAAATGTTTGGAATGATTTCATTTGGCTCTGTGTTCTTGCTGCATTTATGCACAATGTTCATTTATGTTCATTGTTTTACCTGACCAAAAATTAGATAGGCTAAATCATTTAACATTCATAGCAAGGAGGTTGGAAGGACTTAACCCTCTTTTGGAGCTCACATGTCTTACTGTCTAGGTATTATGTGTAAATGGACAAACGGATTCAAACTCTTGAAAGAGAATTCCATCAAAAACTATATTAATAGTGACCACATACTTTCACAGATTATTTTACAATTTTATGAAATTCATTTACTTTTTGATGTTTTTGAGGATATCTCTCACTCAGCCACACAGAATTATATTGCCTTTCTCCCCGTTAGGTGCTGAGGTCGAGGTCATGGGTATATCTACCACTCAACCTCAGAAAATCTTTTCTTGCATCACCTGCTATATTAAATGTTATGTGCTTTAGTGGAGACGAGTGGATTCAGCATTAATTCTTTTTTTGTTCTAATGTTATATTTTTATTGATTTTTTGGGTGGATATTTGGCATCATGCACCCCAATCCCACTCATTTCCCAATCCTTCCATGTTCTTTGAGGCACTGTAACATCCCCAAAAGAAAACTAAAATTTAAAATAAAAATTAACAACAACAAAAAAGATCTCCTTGACTTCTCTGAGCAACAAACTTACCTCATCTATGCTGATATTTGGGCTACCTTCCCTTATACAGGTCATGTTCATGCAGTCAGATTCTATGAGTATATATGTGCGATTATCCTAGCATGCCCTAAGAACTTTTTTACAATGAACTTCCACTAACTATAGTTCTTGCAATATTATCTTCAGCTGTGATCTCCAAACCTTGTAGTCATATGTATGATATACTTTTCTAAATTTGAACTAAGCATTCCAAGGGTTTGTATTCTCTTCATGGTGGCCAGCTGTGGATCTGCATATTAACTTCCAGATATAGCTTTTTGATGAGAGCTGATAAATGCCCATATTAGTGAAAAAAAAAAAAGAACATTGGGATTATGTAAAATCTACACATTCTTTGGTAGGATGGTCATTTTCACAGTAATAATCTTGAAAATTCAATGAGCATGGGGGGGTCTTTCCATTTTCTGCTATCTTCAGTTTCTTGCTTGAGTGTCTCAGCAGACATGACACAACTCTTTCACTTCGTTTTCTATATTAATCTCAAAGTTTATTGACATTATTGTGGATGAACATATTTCACTGATTTCTTTATTGGGATATTTGTCTTTGGAGAACAGGAATGCTGCAGCATTTGTAAGAATTGTGAAGGAGAGGGACCTTGGCAGGTGATAGCCAGATGCTTCAGGGCAGGTGAGAGAGAAATACACCATGCAGGCCACTGCTTGCATAAGGAGTTTCATTGAGATAAAGGGAATGGGGGAGGGAAGAAAGAAAGGGGGAGAAAAAAGAGACAGAGACAGAGATAGAGAGAGACACACAGAGAAACAGAGACCTGCTTGCCTCTTCAGAAGAACAGCAGGAAAGAGAGTGGGGATGGTTAAATTCCTGGATGGTAATATTGTCTGCAATTGTCTTGGTGTTGGTTTACAAATTTCAAATTTATTTATTTATTAATCAATCTAATATTTAGTTTTCAAATTAACTTACCTCAATAGAAAATGAATTGCAATGCTAATGCAACCTGAGTTATACTTGAGTGTACTGTAATATGGATATGATTTGTGCTGCTGTTGATGTATTGTTTCTACAAAATTAACATAAATGAATTGCTTTGCTCAAAAAAATTAACTTACCTCTTACAATTTTCAAAAAAAAATTGTCATAGGTGCAATAATCTTGACTGACCAGCAGGTGGAGCCAGTGTTCAGGTGGCTGGTTAAGGTGGTTGTTGAGAGTTAAGGTGTAATGAGGATATTGGCCAGAGGGAGTCGCTGGTGTACCACTAAAGTACGTCTTAGGTCAAGACTGAATTAAAATGTGAGAACTTGCAGAGCTGCTAACAAATTTGGTTAGACTGGACAAAAGCAGCACTCTCTCACACGGAGAGGATTGCATTGGGTAGAAGCTCAAGGAACCCAGAAACTGCAGGCACCTCTAAGCTGTGAGGGGGATCCTATCACTCCGGGGGAGGGGGGGAAGGGAAAGCAAGCCAGTGTTCCATATTCTGGCTAACTAGCACAGCAGGGACAGAGCTCCCTGGGTCAGAGCTCAGCCTGGTAAGAGCAGACCTGGTGGCAGCTGAACATCAAAAGCAGATCATAGGATAGGTGGTGGCAGTGGGCCACACGTGTCAGGGGAGACAATTGCTAGCTACTCCGGGTAGTTGGATGGTTGGTTGCAGTGATGGTAGCTCAGCCATGTGGTGGGAACCTGAGACTCTCACGAACAACTTCTCCTTTTGGCAAGGCCCTGGAGAATCTGACCCAAGTTTTTGTTAAGACCGATGGATAGTTCAATGCACAGTTCTCGGCATGGCCCCCCGGGAGCATATGTGCTACCTGTTCTCCTTGCCTTCTTTATCCAAATAATATTGCTGGCTGACTCCAATTTCAGTTTCTTTAAAGCTATGGATGAAATGGCCATTGCCTAGGGCATTTCTCCATGATGACTCTTTTGTGGGTGATCCAGAGAACATACTATTTTTTTAATTTTATATTTTATTTATTTTTTTTAAAAGAAAATAAACTTTTTTAAATTTACATACCAATCTCAGTTCACACTTCTTCCCCTCCTCCAATCCCCACTGCCTTTCCCCCAATCCTACTCCCTTTGGGGAAGGTCCAAGATTCTCCTTGCTATATGAAGACCGAGCAAGGTATCCATACAAAGAGAATGGGTTCCCAAACAGTCAGTACAAGCAGTAGGGATAAATCCTGGTGCCACTGCCAGTGGCCTCGCAGTCTTTCCCAGCCATACAAAGGTCACCCGCATTCAGAGGATCTAGTTTGGTCCTATGCTGGTTTCTTCTCTGTCAGGATGGAGTTGGTGAGTTCCCATTATCTCCGGTTCATTGTTTCAGTGGGTGTCCCCATCAAAGTCTTGACCTCTTTGCTCATATTCTCACTCTTTTCACTCTTCAATTGAACTTTGGGAGCTCAGCCCAGTGCTCAGCTGAAAGTCTCTGCCTCTGTTTCCATCAGTTGCTGGATGAAGGTTCTACGGTGACATTTAAGCTATTCATCAAACTGATTCATCATCAGGCACCCTCTCAGAGGAGATATTTAAAAAAAATAAATAGGGCATCTAATCCATCCCCTAAAGCCTTTGATATTGCAAGTGTGACCATGAATTCAGGATCTTAAGAACAAGATGTTGCCTTTCCAATACACTTTGTGATTAGCCTTAAAAGAGTCATAGTACTTCATGGCATTGCAAATCTGCATGACTACTGTGGAGAGACTGATGTTAGCCATAAGAGTCCAGGAGAAATAGTAATAAATATACATCAGGGATTAATGGTAATAGTATAGGAACGTGGAATGAATCAGAATCATAGAAACCATAATAACCTAATTTCCAAAGGCTGTGCCAAAACTGTAGGAAATTGAGAGGAGAAGGACATGAGAACAAGAGGTAAGCAGTGCCACCTATTAAGAGTAAACTTTTTAGTTACGTAGTTTGCAGGATGACAGAAAAAAAAACCTGGTATATCCACTATTGGAGTTGGAGTAGTAAATAATGAAAAATGAATTGATCCAACCTTGACTGATAAATTGATTATGAGAATTTATATTTGTCCAAAGGTAAACATTAACCACCTTATGGCAAAACTCTCTTTCATTTTGCATGATGCTATAACTGAAAATGCCAACTGGGTACACTGTTTTACCTGTAGGTATGCCTAGTTAGAAAACTTTCTTTGTTGCCTGCAATACCTATTATGATTTTGTCATTAGAGCTATGAGTCAAGTAGGTAATGGTTACCAGTGAGAAAGTTATGGGATGGAAGAAGAATGAGGTAAGGGAACAAACTGACAATTATTGTAACCATTATTAGAAACTTAAAGAAATAAACTTGATTATAAAACTATTCATCCAAACCATTGGAATTGTATAAATAAAAATGGCTCAGGCTATATGGGGCCACTTTTTTATATCAGCTTATCAGAGTTCCATCATTGCACTAATTTCACACATCCATCCCAGGTCATTGGACCCAGTGGGAATTAGGAGCTAGTCTTCCAACATTTGGGAACTTTATGTCACGTGTATTGCTCATATTCACTCCACAACTCCTCCCACGTCTGCCCCCTATTTACTTACCTGCCCAGCTTTGTGTTCTTTTTCTACCAATTCCAATTGCTCTGCCTCACTATCTCTGAATGTGTGGCCTTTCACTGGAGCATGAGTTACTTACCAGGGGCTACATGCTGAAGAAGACTTATGCCCCTTACCCCAGCAACTAAAAATTGACAACAGTTCCTCATATAGAGATGATATTTCATGCATAACTTTATACTTCGTGATGGGTTACACTCTTCTTGATGTGTTGCACAGGTCTTTTGTGTGCTTTCAAAATTGCTATGAGTTCATATTTGCAACTTCCATTCTGTTTCCAGAAGATGCTGTTTTCCTTTTCTAGTTTTTTTACTTAGTACTTTTATAAAAATATTTTTCAATAATATGAATGGTGAATTTAAGTTGTTAGTTTGGCAAGGTGATGGGATGCATTTTTAACATAACAAAATAAAATATAATAAGTTAAAACAAAAACCATAAAATCAAAGTTGGACAGGAAAAACAAACAGGAAAAAGAGCTCCAAGTGAAGCCAAAATAATCAGAAACCCATTCATTCACACATTCAGGCATCCCATAAAAATGTTAAACTAAAATATATGCAGAGGATCTTGTGCAGACCCATGGAGCCCCTGGGCTTGCTGCTTCCATCTTTGTGAGTTCATAAGAGCTTTGCTCAGTTGATTTAGAGGGCCTTGTTCTCTTGGGGTCCTTCATGCCCTCTGATTCTTACTGTCTTTCTGTTTCCTCTTCTGTAGGGTTGCTTGAGCTCTGAGGGAAGAGTTTCTTGGGGACAACTCATTTAGGGTTGTGTGTTCCAAGGTCACTCATTCTATTTGTGAAAAATGTCTGGCTGTGAGCTTATGTATTTATTCCAATCTGCTGCAGAAGGAAGCTTCTCTGATGATGGTTCAGCAAGATACTGATCTATGAGGATAGCAGAATACTATTAGAAGTCATTTATTGTTTTATTAGGTCAGTAATATTTGGTTTTACCTTAGCTCTTATGGCTATCTAGTCTCTGAAGGTGGGGCTATATAAAGTTCATTGGTAGAACCCTTGCCAGAATACAAGAACCTGAATTCAATTCATGACCCAAATGAATTTCTGAAACTAGCCACTGGTAATGATGTCTGGTGAACCAAGTGGGGTTAATCAAAAGGCCTTGGTGAAGATTTCATAAGAAACAATTACCAATCCTCTGGGTACTTGTTAAACCAAAACATCACCAGAACTTTTAGACTGCAAATCTATTTAAGTATTTAGCATCAAGAATTAAAACAAAAGGTCGTTGTGTTGATGACTGGAGCAGCATGTAAATCAATAAGACGAAGATCTGTTTAAGAGGAACTATGTTCGGTATGGACAGGTTTCTAGGGAGATGGGGGTAAAGAGGAACTGGGGTAGAGGAATGAGACGAATTCTCTCTCCATGTTGTTCATAGACTCTCAGGAAGCAGAAAACATGCTCAAAAGTATAAGGAAAAGAGTCTAAACCATTTGGTTTTATTCTCTTATACGTGTCAAAGTGGAATATACTAAGGTTTTCCCATTTGAGTAACTAGGCTTTATGCACAGCATTGTTATCTGAAAAGAATATAATCTACTAATGTTGGTATGTGTGGGTACATGTGTGTGTGTGTGTGTGTGTTTGTAAGTTTGTGTATATTCACACCACCAATCACACAAAATCAAGACAAAAGCAAGTAATCACTAGTAATATCAAAGTTCCTAACTGAAATAGTTTATTTTTTATGTAAATGCTGGCAATACGATCAAAGTTAAATAAATAAAAAGTCTAAATTATATAATTATATAGAAAAATGATAATTTCAATGTTACCTTATAGAGTCTACTGAACACTGTACTGGCTGTGCTTAGAGGGGAAGAAAAAATTACTGCAATCAATCAACAGAGGAATCCACAGCCAACCACAACCTGGTAAGTGAAACCTAAATCTTTTTCCCAAAATTTAAGATTAACTTAATTTAGCCAGTTTATTCTGAAGTAGACTTTACAGTTATATGCTTGACTTGAAGTTTTATATTTTGCTATGAAATTAATTTAGACACACTAGCATGGAAATACTATTGGTAATTTTACTTAATTAGGTGATGCTGAGAAAGACTGGAATCATTTCTAAAATGCAATGTTAAATGTCTATGTCTCACTAAATGCATTGATTCTAGATGATTGTTTGTAATGACTTGAAGATTTTCCCTCTTCATGATATATGTACTATCATTATGAAGTTAAAATTTGTGAACTAAATTTATTGAGAATGATTAACTATATTGTCCTAATCTATAGATATCATGCACAGTGTAGAGACACTCTGAATTAAGTCAAATTGAAAACAAATAGGGCTTCTTCTCATTTCTTCTTCCCCTCACTCTAAAGGGTCTGAAAAATTAAGCGATTAGCACTCTTTTCAGAATTTTATTTTTTGAAGCTGGGATAGACTGAGGAAATTTTTGGTTTGATTTTGGGTAGGTCTTAATGAAAAAGATAAAGAAGTATAAAATATCTCAGCTCATTATTATCACCTCTAATTCATACTTGAAAATTTCATTGAAAAGAATATATTATACTATCCTCACCATTTCTCCAACAAGGCAAGGAAAACTGCAAATTCATCCTATTTTGGATGAATTTACTGTAAAGGGTGGTGTCTTAACTAATACTGACATTTGTGTCTTATCAACAAGAAATTAAGGGTAGTCTCATTATCTACTTTTAATATGTGATTAGGGAGGAGAAATGTACCTAAATCTGTGAATAATCGTATAATTGATCAAAGTCCAACTACAAGAAAAATTTATTCATAAAATACTGTGGTGTTTAGGAGATATTTTGTGGAACTTACATGTAAACATACAGATATGGAGACAAGAAACATTGAAACAATGAAAATAATTGCCATGGGGAACCAGGCACAAAAATCTGGTTTCTGGAATTCAGTATGCTCAATGAGCTAAACGAATGCGGTGCTTTGGCATCCAGAGAGAAGACAGCTCCATCCAGAGTCACATCTCTAACTCTAGGAGCAGATGCATTTATATGACAGAAAAGAATTGGAAATGAAAGAGTATGAGAGCTTTAAGTGCAGCAACACTCATCCTTTCAGTGTGTATTTCACAGTTGTTCATTAAATACTTCATTTTTTATAAAAAAAATCTTTGCAACTAGACAAACGAAGCTTCAAAATAATTGATATTGATGATATCTGCCTTCCAAAACCACAATGAAATTATACACTTAAGGAACTGGTAGGAAGAAAATTTGAAAGTCACCCTTGTCATCAATTATAATGACAGTTTTCTTGTAGTATTTATATAACGTCCTATCACTACCCCACAAAAGTTAATTAGGAAAAATAGAATCTACTTCTGTTCTTTAAAAGTGCAAAGGATGTGATACCATCGGCAGAGATGAGAAGTGAAGCTATAGCCACCTCAGGGACCAGAAGTAATGAGATGATTGATTCTTTTCAGTGTTTCCTTTTAAATATCATCACTGAGACACACTGTGATTTTTTTTCAGATGACCAGATGCTCAGAGCCTGAACTAAACTGATGAAAAGGATGAGCAATGTCACAGAATTCATTCTCCTGGGCTTGACTCAAGACCCAGATCTGAAGAAACTCTTATTTATTGTGTGCTTAGTAATCTATGTGATCACACTGGCAGGTAACACGCTCATCTCAGTCACCATCTTCATCAGCCCGGCCCTGGCTACTCCCATGTACTTTTTTCTGTCCTACTTGTCCATCATAGATGGTTTCTACTCTTCTTCCATAGCACCCAAAATGATCTACGACCTGATCTCTGAGAGGAGCAGCATATCCTTCAATGGCTGCATGACCCAGCTTTTTGCTGAGCATTTTTTTGCAGGAGCTGAAATCATCTTGCTGATTGCCATGGCCTATGATCGTTATGTAGCCATCTGCAAGCCATTGCACTATATGACCATCATGAACCGTTCTGTGTGTGTTTCCTTGGTGGTAGCAGCTGGAATTGTGGGATTTGTTCATGGAATGATACAGACTACTTTTATAGCCCCGTTACCCTTCTGTGGCCCCAATATCATTAATCATTTTATATGTGATTTAATACCCATTCTGGAGTTGGCCTGCATTGACACTCACACTCTAGGGCCCCTTATTGCTGCCAACAGTGGGTCAATGTGCTTAATCATTTTCTGTTTACTTATTGTTTCTTATATAGTTATCCTTCACTCCCTGAGGAAACACAGTTCAGAAGGACGTCACAAAGCCCTGTCTACCTGTGCTTCTCATGTCTCTGTTGTTTTCTTATTCTTTGTACCTTGCTCATACTTGTATGTAAGACCAATGACCTCCTTTCCTATTGACAAAATTGTGAGTGTGTTTTACACCCTAGTGACACCTCTGTTGAACCCTTTAATCTATACCCTCAGAAATGAAGATGTCAAGAAAGTTATTAAGAAACTCCTGGGTCAAATAAAGACACATTATGGTTAAAGAAGTCTAGTAATTTTCTATATTTATATAGTAATATCTAGAAATATTTCATATAAATTTATTTGCCCTAAGTGACTTTAATTGATAATGTCTATTATACTCTGCATCAGAATTTACAAATGGATGATTTCTGTACTAAAGAAATAGGAACAGTGTAATAATACATGTAGATAATGTGTATGAAAACCCCAGAATGATAAGGATTTCAATGACATCAAAAATTTATCATCTCTTTGTGTTTAGAATCTTTAAATTCTGTTCCACTTAATATAATTTAACTATAATTATGTAATATAATATATAACATAAAATAAATTATTATGTGTTATTGTCACCCTAGTCTGCTTATAACGTACTTCTATCAAACCATATTTAGGAATATGTTACCCCAGATCCTATTGTTCTTTCTCTTTCTCAGTTTCAGTTTGTAGTGACTTTACTCTGTTCTCAATTTCAGTGAGGTAAAACAAATGACAACAAATGCTGGTGAGAAATCAGATAGGGTTTTTAAAAAATCTAAAAATAGAACAATACAACCCAACTATAACACTTTTGGGCATTTACAGAAATATCTGTACTTTTGTGTTAGTTGCTTCTCTATTCACACTAGCTAAGAAACAGGATTAACCAAGATGATTATTCATAGATGAGTGGATAATAAATAATGTGGCAATACACAGACTGGAATTTTATTCCACACTAAAGAAACATGAAAATAAGTAATATTTATATAAATAGTTGATTCTAAAATATTATACTGAATGAGATAACCCAGGTCCAGATTGAACAAATAATACATGTTCTCTTACACATGAAATCCTAGCTTGAATGTTTGCTTTTCTGTATTAAGTTAAAATCTTTTAGATAGATCTCTGAAAGCAAGAAAAGAAACAAAAAAAGGTGTGGAGATACGAGGGGATATGGGGAGCAGAAGCAGAACACACATACTGTGAATGTAAATGTATAGATACTAGAGATTGAAATATTTAAATGGGGCAGGGATGGAGGAAAGTGGGTGTGATGGAGAAGGTTGAACAAAAACTAAGAATGTAGGAAAAACCATATGGAAGTCTATGACTTTATAAACTAACTAAAAGGCTACGAATAGCCTAACTGAGTCAAAGTCACTATTGCTTGTTTTTTGCTTAATTTTATTTGTATTTTTTAATTGCTTATTTTATTTTTTGAAAATATAACACAATTACATCATTGTTCCCTCTCTCCCCTCCCTCTGATCCTACCTGTATATCCCTTCTTGCTCTCTTTCAAATTTACGACCTCTTTTTTCTTAATAATTGTTTTTACAAACATATATGTAGATGCATATATATTCCTAAATACATACATGCGAACTATATAATAAGGAATTGGTAGAAAGATTATAAGAGCCAAAGTATCAGGAAGTTTGCTCTGAGATTGTCTCTATGGATTTTCTCATCATGATCTTGACCCTCTTGATCATATAATAATCTCTCCTGCCTCTGTTCCACTGGGCTTTCAGAGCTCAGCCTGGTGCTTGGCTGTGTTTCTCTGCATTTGCTTCTGTCAGTTGATGGATGGAGGCTCTATCATGACAGAATATTTACCAATATGATTACAAGACTTATTTTGGGGTGCCAATTAAGACACCCTCTCCTCTACTGCTAGGAGTCTTCGCTGGCGTCATTTTAGTGGGTTTCTGGGAATTTCCCTAGCACCAGGTTTCTCCCTAACCTCATAATGGATCCCTCTATCAAGATATCTCTTTTATTGTTCTCCTACTCTATCCAGTCCCCACCTCAGCCATCCCTGTTCCATCATGTTCTCATCTCTATATCCTCTCCTCTACCACCGCTAGGAAGTAGCCTTGAATGCACTGGTAAGAAGACCACTTCTTAAACATAACACCTGTAGCATAGACATTGAGACCAACAATCAATAAATGAGACCTCCTGAAACTGAAAATATTCTATAAAGCAAAGGGCATGGTCAATAAGACAAAATAGCAGCCTACTGAATTGGAAAAGATCTCCACCAACCTCACATCAGACAGAGGACTTATCTCCAAAATATATAAAGAACT
>NW_026068411.1:3912-5203 GCF_014885135.2 Alexandromys fortis | reverse complement strand
CTCCAGTCGATGGACAAAGATTCAACTATTTTAAGTAACTTTCCATGACCATAGAATAATGTTGTGGCATAAAAAGTCTCAAATATGACTGTTGTATTTTCATCGCCCTGTATATTTTACACAAAATTTAAATAAACATCATTCTCATGAGTTTATTTACTTACTTCTATTTTTCCATTTTAATCATCATTTGTGAATGTAAGTCTGCATTTTAATGAAGTTATAAAAAGCAAAATCTCCTCTTTTGATCTTCTGAGTAGATAGGGAGCAGGTGGAGACGAGAACATGAGGAGTCAGGTGGATGGGTTGATGAAGAAGGACAGTAATAAAATAGATAAATTGATTAAAAAGTGCATTTCAGGGTTGGGTAAAAACCTGATGCAAGGGGAACTCACATGAATCTATGAGGATGACCTCAGCTAAGACTCTTAGCAATAGTAGATATTTACCCTGGACAGGCCTTCTTATGCAACTAGATTGGTAACTATCCTAAGAGTCATCAGAGAGCCTTCAATGACGGATGGAAACAAATGCAGAGATCCACAGCCAAGGTCATGGAATCCCATTGAAGAGAGGAAGAAAGAGTTGTATGACCCGGGGTGGGAGGAGGGGCAAGGTACTCACAAGAGAATTCACAAATACATATAATGTGGGCTCATAGAATGATGTGGGAGTGTCATATATCAATCTGTTGATTTCATTGGTTAAGCAATAAATAAACTGCCTTGGCCCTGATAGGTTAAAACATAGGTGGGAGGAGTAAACAGAACAGAATTCTGGAAGAGGAAGTGAGGTAAGACTCCTCAGAAAGACTCCATAGCTCCTCTCAGAGACATACCCAAGATGGACGTAGGCTAGAATCTTCCCGGTAAGCGCACATTGGGGTGCTTACACACATTATTAGAAATGGGCTAGTCCAGGTGCGAGAGTTAGCCGAGAAGAGGCTAGATATAATGGGCCAACCAGTGCTTAAATGAATACAGTTTGTGTGTTGTTATTTCGGGGCATAAGCTAGCCAGGCGGCCGGGGTGCTGGGGATGCAGCCCCGCCGCTCCTATTTCAACAATAGGAGCTCACAGACTATGGATCAACAGCTTGGGAGCCTGCATGAGACCAAGCTAGGTCCTCTACATATGGGTGACAGTTGTGTAGTTTGATATATTTGTGGAACTCCTAGTGGCAGGAGCAAGGCCTATTCCTAAAGGCTGGCTTCCAGGAACCTGTTACTAATTGTGATGTACTCTTGCAAGACTTAATACAAGGGGAGGCTCTTAGTCCAGCTTCAACTTGA
>NW_026068411.1:0-775 GCF_014885135.2 Alexandromys fortis | reverse complement strand
CATAGAAGAAAGCTTCCAAAGTCCTGCAACTGAGTTTACTTTAAATTACAACCTACATTTCTACCTAATGCCAGGTGCATTTCTAAAACTAGTCCTTGCTGATGGTCTTTGTGGGTGCCAAATGGGAGTAACCCAAAGATCTTGACAGCTGCTTTGGCAAAGACTTCAGCCTTAATTATTTACCAATCCTCTGGGTGTTTGAGAGGCCAAAGCATGACCAGATTCTACAGACTGTCAAAGTCTATTTAAATCGGTATTTCTCAACCTTCTTAATGCAGCAACTCTTTAATACAGTGGTGCTCCCCAACCATTAAATTATTTTCACTGCTATTTCATAACTATAGTTGTTCTACTGTTATGATTTGTAAATATCTTTGTTTTCCATTTATCTTAGGCAACCCTCCCAAGAAAGTCTCAAACCACTAGTTGAGAACTGCTGATTTAAAGTTTTCTTTAGATCAAGGAAGAATCAAAAAGATCAAGAGTGGTCAGTGAGCCTGCGACTGAAGCAAGAATATATCAACAAATGAAGATTTGTTTAGGAGAAGCTGCAATTGATGTTGGTGAGTGTCTTTGAAGACAAAGATAAAGAGGAATTTTAGTTAAGTATTAAAGGAATTCTCTCTGCACAGGGTTCATAAACACTTAGGAAGCAAAGCTCAAGCCAAATATTTAAAGACAATCAAGTTGTTTATTTACTTATTTATTTTGTAGTTGAATATAGTGGTATGTCCTGATCTCAATAATGTTTGCCTTTTGATTGAATTCAATAAGA
>NW_026068410.1:84684-86724 GCF_014885135.2 Alexandromys fortis | reverse complement strand
CACAAGCTCTTCATTTCAGGAAGTGGCTGGCAGGCCCCACACCCTGGGGCTTTTCTCACTCCTGGACTCTCCTAAATCTCAAATCTGGTATTTGGTTCCTACTAACATCCATGTGTTTCCTTCAGGTTTATGGTATGTGTACATGTTCATGTACATGAGAAATCACATGTGTGTGCATGCGTGTGAATTGAGAGCTTATGAATATGTTTAGTCTAGCTACTTAGACAGCTGGGGGACTTCCTGTTTCCTCCTCCTGAGCTCTGGGATCACAAGCCTGTAGCCACGCTCAGTAGGCATCTGTGAGGATGCTGTGGATCAGAGCACAGGTCCTCATGCTTGCATAGCTACTGCTTTACCCATCGAGCCATTGCTGCAGCCCTGACACTGGCTTGTAAACAGATCTGTAATCTGACCCTTCTGACTGTGCCCAAGGAGACTGCTGGTCCAGCCAGCACCCTGGGTCTGTGCTCCAGCTTCCTACCTCTCTCTTCCTGCTGAAGCTTCATGGTCTATTCTCAGTCTTGAAGCCAGAGTCACAACCTTATATGTAAATTACCTCCTTGCCTCTCTCTTGCAATCCTCCCTGTCTTGCTCTGAAAGAAACCCAGGTTCTTTTCCCTGGGTCTCAAGGCTCTGCATGGCCTGACTCACCCCACCCTGCTCTATTTCTGTCATAGGCTCCCACTTCTGGCTCCTCACTCACTCTGTTGTGGGCTGTCTGCTCTACCTTCCTACTGCTCAGCTTTCCTTGAACACACCAGGAACTTGCTCACCTTCGAACCTTTGCACTGGCTTCACCCTTCTCTTGGGATGACTTTCTCCTAGGTAGAAGCTTGCTACCTGCTCTCTGAAGCAGCACCGCAGTCCCAGAATTTACCCTCCTTTATGCTTCTGTTTGTCACCTGTTGCCACCTAACGGCACAAACTTGATTTCATTCGGTAATTCAATGGAAACTCTTGGAGACAGGACTTAGCTTGTTTGTTGACTGGTATGCCCCTTGGGTGCAGGTTAGTGCCTAACTAACAATATCAGCACAGAGAAGCTCACAGTCTCTAAGAGGTGATTAGTCCTTTAATAGTAACATCTATCTATCTATCTATCTATCTATCTATCTATCTATCTATCTATCTATCTATCTATCTATCTATCACATGTGCTAGTCATAAGAAAACATTCAGGAGTCAGTTCTTGCCTTCCACCATGTACAACCCTGTGATCCAATTCCGGACATAAGGCTTGGCTGCCTGCTGTGTGAATCTCTTCCTGGGAAAACATGATTGATATAGGAGGACCATGCCCACTGAGGGGTGCCACTGATTGGCAGACAGTCCTGGGTTGTATGAGAAAGCAGGCCTAGCAAGCCCTGGAGAGCAAACCAGTAAGCAGCACTTCTCTGTGGTCTCTGCTGCAGTGTTCTGGCAAATGTTTTTCTTATGCACTGTAGTTTGATCATTCAGACCACTTCAACTCCCAACCACAAATATTAAGAATTCTTCTTTCTCCATATCCTCAGCAGCCTTTGCTTATTTACTTATTTATTTATATGGATAGTCATTTTCACGGTGCTGAGACCCTGTGGTGGTTTGAGTAGAATGGCCCCCACAACTCATATATTTGAATGCTTGCCCTCAGTTTGTGCAGCTATTTGGAGAGGGTTTGAAGGATGTTCTTCTTAGAGGAAGTGTGTCACTGGGGGTGGCTTTGAGGATCTGAAACCCACACAGGTCCCAGTGTTTCCAGTTCTCTCTCTGCCTGCAGCTTGTGGATGTGAGCTCTTAGCTACTCCTCCAGCACCATGCCTGCCTGCTGCCGTACTCCCAGCCATGATGGTCACGGACTCCATCCATGATCTCCAAATGACATCCTTTCAATTTCATGTGGTCCCATTTGTCAATTTGTCCCATTTTATTAATGCCCTTAGCTCTGCAAGCATCAGGAAGTGTTTCCCCCTCTTTCCCTCTAACAGATCCAGGGCTTCGAGTCTTGTGTTGATGTCTTTGGTGCATTTGGAGTTGCGTGCTCTGCAAGGAGATAGGAGA
>NW_026068410.1:42470-83039 GCF_014885135.2 Alexandromys fortis | reverse complement strand
CACTTTGTAGATGAAGCTGCTCTTGAACCCACAGAGATCCTCCTGCCTCTACCTCCCAAGTGCTGGGATTAAAGGTGTGCGTCACCACCACCTGGGATTCACAGTATCTTAAGCTGTGAAGCACATCTCAGTATGGGATGATGTAATTGCTGCAAAATTTTGACCAGACCAAAATGTTTGTGAGTATGCAAAGGTCAAACTAAATTCAAGTGTGCACTAAACCAGAGGTGTTTCTGCAGTGTGTCCCATGTTGCATCATGTGACTTCCTTGTAGCTGTGGTTGTGAGTGCACAGCCTGAGTTCTTTTCACTGCACGAACCTGCACAACAACAAGCCTGAAAGACCTTGGCTAGGTCCAGGCTGCTGTTTGCTGTGATTACCTAAAGAAGGTGAGATAGTCCTTCAGGGTTCCTGCTTCATGAGAGAACTGCCAGACATTTTCCAGAACACAGAAGAAAGCAACTGATAAGCTTTACCAGTACAAGTCATAAGAGATCTTCAAATTTCCTGCTCATGGAAAAGTCTGCCAATGATGTTAAATGTGTCAAATGGGGGCAACGTGAGTCAAATAATCCCAAACTAAGTCAAAATAGAGTATTCTAAGGTTTTCCTTTATTAAAAGAGAACTCACATATCACAGTGCGGAGATAGGAAAGGGGTCCAACATCCAGTGTGGCTTGAGAGGAGAAGAGGGAGAGGTGAATGGGATCATGACTTTTTGGTACCCTTAGTCACACCCCAACCTGGTCCAGCCTCTTAAAGGCCATTGGCTGAAGGGGGTTCCCCATCACCTCCTTCTTTTGTCTAAAAAAGAGAGTTCCAAACCCAATGCAAAACTATATACACTAAGAACAGATATCAAGTATAAAAATTAGAATTAAAATCAGCATAAACAACATTAATAAGGAACATATGCTAAATGTTTTAATAAATATTCTATCCTAAGAAGTCTAAGTCTTGTATTAGAAATGGCTTGACTAGATTATAAGAGGAAGGTAACTATGATTATATAATCTTCAATCCCATCAAAGACATGAGAAGCTAGATAATATTGCTTGAGAAGGCAGGAAATCTAGTCAAGCAGCTTCCAAAATGTGCAGTAGATGACAGAGTCAACTGGAAACCTGGGCAATCACCCAAAGTCTCATTTTCAATGTTGAAGCAACCAACCTTGGCTAAGGCCTAGAGTAACTGACAGATCATTTTCTGAGGCAGGAAAAATTTCAGAACCATCTTATCCTGTTTTGGCAAGGTTTGACAATCTTTCTCTTGTGTCCCTCTTGCCCAGTTCAGACATCATGCACTTTGTCAGTGGTTGAGGCATGGGCAGTTCCTTGCCCAAAGTTCAGTTGTCAAGAAGAAAACAAGCTCCAAGTGGAGTGTCTTTGGTGTTCAACATTCTCTCAGTAATAGATTGGTGTTATCAGGCTGATTTAATTCAGGAGTTTTTTCTACTATCCAATATCTCTCTGCTACCATTATTCCTTTCTTATTAGTGCTAAAAAAATCAAGATTAATACTTCTTCAAGCATTCTTTCTAAAGTAGCTGCATTTGAATTGGATAACAAAATGTCATCCATGTAATTGTAAATTATAGACTTAGTAAATTGCTTGAATATTATCTCCAATGGCTTATTTACAAAGTATTGGCACAGGGTGGGGCTACTGAGCATTCCCTGTGGGAGGAGAGTTCATTGGTATCTCCTAATAAGCTGAGAATTATTATAAGTAGGCACTGTGAAGGCAATTTTTTGTTCTTTTCATGTAAAGGTAATGTGAAGAAACAATCTTTTAAATCAATAACTATGAGAAGTCACCCTTTTGGTAATAGAGAAGGCAGAGGAATTCCAGATTGTAGAGGGCCCATAGGTTTAATTACTTTATTGACTCCTCTTAGATCTGTCACCATTCTCCATTTTCCAAATTTATTTTTAACAACAAATATAGAAAATTTCCAAGGGCTGGCTTATTCTTCAATATAGTGAACATCTAGTTGATCTTATACCAGTTGTTCTAAATCCTGCAGCCTCTCTTCCATTAAAGACCATTGTTTAACCCATATTGTCTTCTCAGTTAACCATTTTAAAGGTAGGGCCATTAGTGCCCCTGAAAGTTTGTGAGTTGCTTTGTGTTCTTGTACAGCCTGAATGGCTGGTGACTTTTGCTTTTAATACCTTATAATATCCTTCCCAGAAACATGAGGATTTAGGACCACAGGAATGTTAATCTGGGTATTCCATTGCTGTAACAGGTAATGACTCCATAAATTCACTGTGCTATTAGCTACATATGGCCTCAGCCTTCCTCTCTATCCTTTTGGCTCTATGCATTCATCCCATCTCTTGTTTTGTTTCATTTGAGATAGGGTTCCAAGTCCTAGTAATTGAACATCTGCCTCTTGAAGAAGCCAAATTGGATGCCAAGATTCTGGAGCAATGATACTCATGTCTGTACACATGTCTAACAATCCCTCAAATACAATGTTATTTGTATGCACTCTTTGCTTTGGTCTTTGATCATTTATAGAAGTCTGCCAAAACATATGTGCAGTGAGGAGGCAAGTGGGCCTGCTTTTCATCCTGCCCAGCTCCTGCATGGCTAGCTTTACACCCAAAATAACAACACACAAATTGTATTCTTTTATACACTGCCTGGCCCATTAGCTCTATCCTCTTTTTGGCTAATTCTCACATCTTGCTTAACCCATTTCTAATAATCTGTGTAGCACCACGAAGTGGTGGCTTACTGGGAAAGATTCAGCATGCCTGACCTGGTGGCTGGCTCCATGGCGTCTGACCCAGAGAGGAGAGCATGGCGATTTGCTTCACTTCCCTCTTCCTCCCAGCATTCTGTTCTGTCTACTCCACCCACCTAAGGGCTGGCCTATCAAATGGGCCAAGGCAGTTTCTTTATTAACCAGTGAAATCAACACAAACAGAAGACCCTCCCACATCACATATGCTTCCTATTTCCTAATGGAATTTTTGATTCATCCTCAATTTATTTCATCATCCAGAACTATATATATTTATATATATAATATATAAATAAATATTAAAAATATATATATTTACAGCAGGCAATGGATTTTTAAATTTTCCTGGTGAGACATGACCTCCACAGTGACTGAGAATGACTGAACCATGTTTGACCTGGGGGCCTGTGAGTTGCCCCAAAGAAGTTTTCCAATGATATCAGGTTGCCTTGTTTGTCTTTTGTTGATCTACATTCGTTGGTTCAATGACGACCTTTACCACACCTTCTACATATACCAGAAGGCAAGACCGCCTATTCTTGCCATTCCCAGAGAAGACAATAAGCCTAGGAATTCCCTGTCTACAATCCCTTTTCAGATATCCTATTCTACTACAATTAAAGCATTTGGCATTTTGGTGTCTCCTCATACCATTAGAAATCACTTCTCCTACCCAAACCTCAGTACTATAGTAAGATGTCTCAACATTCATTGCATGTAAGATCTATTTATCTATTGGTGCTAATCTGACCTTTAAAGTCCCAAGTAGCTTTTTGCATTCAAGTTGACATTTTCAAATGCTAGAGATTCATTAATTACTCATCTAGCTTCTGGGTCTGTTACTCCTACTTGTACAGCCCTAGTTAATCTTTGTAAAATGTCACTAAAGGGTCGTCTTTGTCCCAGTTTAACCCTAGTATATGATTCAATTTTCTTTTCTGGTTCCTGATTCCTGTACCAAGCATTTAAAGCTGCTGTGATACATATGGACATTCATTGTAGAGAACATGGTCCTGACAATCTGAGTAATGTCCCTCACCAAGAATTTGATCTTGGGAAGCCTCAAATCCTTTTGCTTTCCCCTGCTGTTCTAAAATTTTGTATCTTCTCACCAATAATACTTCCAGAGCAGCTGGGGCCTGTCTTCTCGGACCTCTGAGATTAATTGAAGCCAATCATGTGTGGAGACTTATTGCTTGAAATTCACAATTTCACCATTTTCCTAACAAATAGTGAATATAGTCCAAAAGATATTATTGCTTGTTTAATTTCTTTTAGTTCGCTCATATCTATAGTTTGGTGTGGGAGGTCTTTCTCTCTACGTGTTGCTTTTATTGGTTAATGAACACAGAAACTGCTTTGGACCTATAGCAGGGCACAACTTAGGTAGGTGGGGAAGATGGAACTGAAGGCTTGGAGGAAGAAGGCAGAGTCAGAGAGATGCCATGGAGCTGTCACCAGAGACAGACATGCTGAAACTTTGCTGGTAGGCCACGACCTTGTGGTGATAAACAGATTAATAAAAATGGGTTAAATTAATATGCAAGAGTTATACAATAAGAAGTTAGAGCTAATAGGCCAAGCAGTGATTTAATTAATATGGTTTCTGTGTGGTTATTTTGGTTCTGGGCAGCTGGGAACTAAGTGGAGGTCTTGTCCAACAAATTGGTGCCAATGTGGCAAACTAAAATCTACTTAAAAACCTGAGAGCACTTGAAAAAAAATTATAGACACAAAAATACAGAGTTTAACACAGCTTCGTGCTGTTTGCTTGCGGCATGCTGCAGATCCTTTGAGAGAGGTTTTCCTGATTCACTTATAGCAGAAAAAAAGCCACGGTGTTTTGAAATGCTAGCTTTCTGGGCCACGCTGCTAGCATGAACTCTAACTCTTTCTCAGGAGGTCTGGCTATGGAGAATTTAAATGGGTTTGTGAGCAAGCTGCTGCAGCTTGCTTAATGGTGACATGGACTGGCTGGGTACCTGGAAGTAGGGCAGTGTACATGGCTCAGAGGCGCTAGTGACTCTGCCATGCTGGGCTGGGTGGGGCAAGCAGGAAGTACCATATTTGACCTAATAATGCCACAGCTTAAGTTTTAAGAAGTGCTTAGCATTTTAAAAAGTGCTCCTGGACAGTAAAGAATTACAGATATGTAATAAAGAGAAATCCAGATGAAAAAGACCTCTAAATGAGACATAGTGTGTTTAAAAAATGTACATAGACTTGGGAGAGAGAAGAAAAGGAGTATAGAGAGTTATAAAAAAGAAGTAAATGGTTTTAAAAATAAGGTAAAGTCCTTAAAGGGTCAGAATAAAAATAAATAAGCCATGTAAAGATGGAATATACCCAGAGAATCTGGATTATGCATATTATTGTGTTTTCTTTGAATTTTTTGACTGTGAAGGTGTTAAGTACAGAGAGACATTTCATTGTATGGGTTGTTAAGCTAAACCAGCATGTATATTATAAAAGTATCATGACTTCCAAATTTGGGTCTAAGGATATGTTGCTTTGAAAAAGGGGCTCTTCTCTTGTTTCCACATAGGATGAGAACCTGTGGATTGCTTTCAGACTGGTGTGGTTTGATGAACCAAGAGGCCCTTAAAAGTCATCGTGAACACCCTCAAAAATTATTTCTCCCTAATGCTGACTGAGATGAACTTACCACACAGGATACACTATGAAAGACCTGATTAACAGTGCCCCCAAACAGCAGGAAGCTGTATGGACAGAACTATGCCCATATTCCCAAATGTTGTTTATAATTGTTTACATTTAAAGGGGGATATGCTATAGAGATGAACAATTTACATTGGTATGGATCTTGGTTTATTGATATAAATTTAAGGTCAATTTTGTTATATGTATATTTTTGATTTTGATTAAAGTACTGTATTTGTGTATCTCATTTAAAAATGTAGTGTATAATTAAGAAATATAAGTTAATAGGTACTCATCTATAATAGTCAAGCCTGTCATGTTAGTTAGATTTTCTAAATGTATAGAGATATATTTCAGTTAGATAAGTATTTGCTGTGGGACAATGGTCTGTATCCTATCAATTATATTTTAAATAAACACTGATTGGCCAATAACCAGGTAGGAAGTATAGGCAGGACAACCAGACAGGAAGTAGAGGTGGGTCATTGAGAACAGGAGAATTCTGGGAAGAAGAAAGCTTGGTCTGCAGTTCTTTACCCAGCCTCAGAGGAAGTAAGATGTAACTGCCTTCCTGAAAAAGATACTGAGCCACGTGACTAACATAGACAAAAACAATGGGCTAATATAAGTTATAAGAGTTAATAAGAAGCCTGAGCTAATGGGCCAATCAGTTTATAGTTAATGTAGACCTCTATGTGATTTCTTTGGGATTTAACGACTGCAAAAACTGGGCAGGACAGAAACCTGTGTCAACAGGTATTTTTCAAATCTTTCAGAGACCTTCAGAATATGGCATTTAAAATGTTTAAAAACTTAAGACTTTTTATGACAGTGAGACACATCTGCTCCTGGCAGCACCAGCTACTTCAAGAGGATGATAGGTATCGAAGAGGCTCCTTATGAAGTTTGCTAGCCATTTTGGACAAGAAACTGCTCTCGCCTGGGCTGCTTAACCCGCAGAAAGATGACTGCTAAACTTGCCTAAAGGTGAGATGATTCTTAGGGGTTCCTGACTCATGAAAGAGTCTGCTAGACATTCTACAGGACACACAAAAAATGTGATGGACAAGCTGCCAGTATAGGTGGAACTGTCTTTGAAGTTTCCTGATGCATGAAAAAAATCTTCTAGATACCCTGGGCCTGTGGGCTGAAGATTGGATGCCCCAAGAGTACAGAAGAATTTTGGGTGACTGTCCAGATAGTGAGATGTCTCTGTCAATTATAGAACTCTGGA
The DNA here is from genome assembly GCF_014885135.2 of Alexandromys fortis. Taxonomy (NCBI): domain Eukaryota; kingdom Metazoa; phylum Chordata; class Mammalia; order Rodentia; family Cricetidae; genus Alexandromys; species Alexandromys fortis. The sequence continues at coordinate 76,389 of NW_026068410.1, read as the reverse complement.
AGTTGCTTGCAATGCATTTCCTGTTTACATAAGTAATATTATATTCTTCTGGAGTTTTTGATGGAGTTGAAGAATTTATAGTTATAGTTTTCCTTAGTTATGATAAAAGATAAAGTAGATATAAATATTGTAACTGTAATTCTTGATTGATAACTTGTTATATGTAATTTTACTATGTTAAAATTAAAGCCTTCCTTTTTATTTGAACATGAAAGGGGAAATGGTGTGGGAAGTCCTTCTGTCTAAATGTTGTTTTTATTGGTTAATGAATAAAGAACTTGCTTGGTCTATAGCATGAGAGGAGAAGGGTGAAGTTGGAGAGACACAAAGGAGTCACAGCCAGAGTCAGACATGCCAAAACTTTTGCCGGTAAGCTACTGCCATGTAGTGACACACAGATTAATAGAAATGGGTTAAATTAAGATGCAAGAATTAGCCAATAAGAAGTTAGAGCTAATGGGTCAAACCGTGATTTAATTAATACAGTTTCTGTGTTATTTTGGGGCTAAGTGATCGGGAATAAACTAGCACCCTCATTGCAACAATAGGTTGCCATGTATATTCTTTTTCTACGTTAAGGCACTATGTGCCAGATGGTTTCTCAGAGGAAATTACCGGATAGGCAGTTAAAACTCCTCAATCTTTTCAAATCTTTTTTTACCACCGCCTTTAATAAAGTCTGAATCTCTTGTTCAGTGTTCCATTCTAATTCCTTCATTGAGGATTCCAAGGTGTGAAATTTGTGCAGTAAAAGTAGTGTCTCATCCTTGTACATAATTTTGATGGTGTGCATATTACATTCCTGGAGAGATACCTTATCTGTTAATCTATCATAACTTTTTAACAGATTTTGATTTTTAAATTAAGCAGCATGACCTCTTTCAGATAATGTCTCAGCACTCTTTGACATCGACTAGATTTTGTCTGCCAAATTAATGCTATCCCTCTACACAGTATTAATTTTTCAACTAGCAGTTTATTATTAGTCTGTAAAGACTGTATCATTTCTAAAAGTGCCTCATTCTTGGCTCTGTTATCAAACCAATTTCTTAATGAGATAATATTAAAACAAAACTAATTCCCAAAATCAAATAGATAGATGTATAAGAAAAATCACATAAGCCTTGCAGAATACCCTCTATAGCATAAGCAAAATCATTATTAAATTTATGAATGATAATATTACCCATCATCTTATAATTTTTCAGATCTTACCTGTCGTAAGGCAATTGTAGTGAATTGGAGTATGTGTAATAATCTTTATTGGCCAGCAGGTATCACAGTTGCAGATGCATGGCAGAGAAATGCAGCAGAGATGCTCCTGCTGGCTTCTCCTGGATCCCTCACTCTGGTTCCTCATCATCGCCTACTTAGATACTGATAGACATACTTCGTTTAACAAGTTAAGAGCAGTTGTTAAGGACAATCAAAGTGATTCTGAGAGTTGTTGACCAGCATAAAAAGAAAACCGAAAGCTTTCAATCAGTCATGAATTGAGACCTGTGCACGCTTTAGGCATTACTGACTGGAGAGGCAGTGGTGTGTGGGTCATAAGCCACCAGCTGTTCGGTATTGCGCCAGGCTGGCGAACTGGGAGCACGGCAGGGGTTTATGTGCTGGCAAACTGGGAGTCCCACGGGGGGTAGGGTTGTCCTGAGAAGCAACCTCGTCTAGCCTCTTAAAGGTCATTGGCTGAAGGACAGTTTGGCAAAGTTTCTTCTGTTTCTATTTTGTGGAATAGTTTGAGGAGAATTGGTATTAAAGTCTTTGTTGCAAGTTTGGTAGAATTCTACACTAAAACCACCTGGTCCCGGTCTTTTTTTCGTTTGGATGGTTTTTAATGACTACCTTTATTTTACTAGGGGTTACATATCTGTTTAAATGGCTTATCTGATCTTGATTTAACTTTGGTAAGTGGTATATATTGAGAAAATTATGCATTTCTTTTAGATTTTTCAATTTGGTGAAGTACTGGGTTTTAAAGCATGTCCTTATGATTCTCTAGATTTCCTTGCTGTCTGTTGTTATGTCCCCCCCTTTTGTTTCTGATATCATTAATTTGAATATTCTTTCTCTCTCCCGTTAGTAAATTTGGATCAGGGTTTGTCAATCTTGTTGATTTAACCAAAGAAACAGCTCTTTGTTCCATTGTTGTGGAATATTCCTTTTCACTGTATGAAGACGTGTCACTGGGATTGGTTTACAAAAGGAAAGCTGAATGGTCATTAGCTAGACAGGCAGAGGTAAGGCAGGAGGACTTCTGGGGGCAGAGAGCTCTGGGAAGAGGAAAGGCAGAGTCACCAGCCAGATGTCGAGGAAGCAGGACAGGCAATACAGAGCAAAGGTAAACAAGCTCCCTAAAAGAATGTACATTTAAGAATATGGGTTAATTTAAATTATGAGAACTAGTACGACCAGCCTAAGCTAGGGCAAAGCTTTCATAATTAATAATAAACTACTGTGTCATTTTTTTGTGAACTTGCAGCCCAAAGAAAAATCTGTCTACATTTTAGTGATTTTTAAAAATTTTTCTCTTTGTTTCTATTTTATTGATTTCAACCCTGAGTTTGATTATTTCTTGCAATCTACTCCTCTTGCATGTGATGAATTCTTTTGTTCTTGTTCTAGAGCTTTCAGGTGTGTTGTTAAGTTGCTAGAATTAGATCTCTGTAGTTTTTTTTTTTTTAATGTATTCACTAGCACTATGAACTGGCCTCTTAGTGTCCCATAAGTTTGAGTAGGTTGTTTCTTTATTTTCATTGAATTCAAGGAATACTTTATTTTTTTTTTTTTTTTTTTTTTTTTTTTTTTTTTAATTGAGAAGATAGTTGTTCAGTTTCCCTGAGTTTGTATGCTATCTGTTGTTGTTGATCCAGCTGTAATTCATGATGATCGGATAAGATGCAAGATGTTATTTCAATTTTCTTGTATCTGTTGAGACTTGCTTTGTGTTTTGAGTATATTATCAATTTTGGAAAAATTCCATGAAGCATAGAGAAGAAGGCATATCCCTTTGTGCTAGGCTGACTGCAGTCTCCTCTCCTTTTTCTCAGCTACTAGTACCCCAACCTCATCCTCAACTTGGTAACAGAACACCTGCTGTGGTCTCCTTTCACCTCTGATGCCACTTCCTTCAAATCTCAAAGATCCTCTGCTCCAACCTTCCTTCCCCCAACTCATCCCAGTCTCTCAGCCTCCAAACCAGCTGACTTTCATTCCTGTGATCACACCAGCTGCCATCTGAGCAGTCAGGGAAACAGGTAAACTAACTGAGGACCTTCACCACTCCTTCCTCTCCCCCAAACCCAATACCCCAGTCTCATCACTATATCTGCAACAGAGCACCTGTTTTTCAGCCTTCCTTCCTCCTCTGCCAACATCTTCTGTGGATCCCACAGACCTTCGTCTCTCTGCCTCCCTACCCAACTTGTGCTTTGTCCCAGCCCCCTATTCCAGCAGACACCCCCAATAACCCACAAGCTACTCCTGCCGGGGAAACAGGTAGATTGTGTATAGATTTTCCTTTTTTCTTCTGTTCTTCTAGATCCAATCCAGTCTTACCCCCAGTGCTATAGCCAACCTTGTGAGTGACCTCTGTTCACTGTCCCTCCTGCCGCACCAGCACAGCAACTGTAGTTCATCTGAGCGAGGGACGTTGGGATTAACACACAGCACAACTTCAGGTTCTGTAGACAAGCCTTTATTCCACTTTTTCACACAGTATATAAAGCCCTCAGCAGGGGAGGACAAGCCAGCAAAAGTGGGAAAGCTCATCACTGTAACTCACATGGCTTAGGGGTAAACATCCTTAGAAACATTACTGAAAACAACAGTTTCTTTCCCGTTTTGGTTCCTGTTTTCAACCAACCACAAGAGTGCAAAACAGATCAAGCCGGGGTGCGAAGGCCTGTCATCTAGGGACCCAACACCTCCTATTATTTAGTCTCATAAGAGACTAAAGAAGCAGGTCCTTGTAGAACACTCTGATCTCCTCCCTCCTGTGAATTCCTTCGGACTCTTAGCCTAGCCCCATTCCTAACAGCCAGCTGTCAATGATAAGAAATAAAATTTTCTGGGAAACCTCACTGACCACAAATATTAGGTGCATAAAACTTCCTACCAGGCAGCAAACACCCATCACACTCTCCTATAATCAGAATAAACAGTAAGCAAGGTACAAAACACCCACCTAAACGAAAACAAATTCAGATATTAGCACCTAGACCTATAATCATTCCAATTCCAGATGCCTAGATGCCAGCATAAAAGCACAATCAATAACATCCATTTCAATAGGTCTCCACTAGAGCCCAGATAGCCCTGGATATTCCAACACAGTTAAAGCACAAGAAAAAAAGATCTCAAAAGCCTGTATGGAGATGACAGAGGTCCTCAAAGATTAAATTAGTAAACCCCTTAAAGAAATCCAGTAGAACACAAACAATGTGAGGAAATGAACAAATCCCTTTAAAAAAATTTAAAAAACACTGGGTCTTGTGGAAGGCTGTTTCCTAATTTTCTGAGAAATTGCCACACTGTCATTCAAAGGGTTTGTACCAGCTTGCATTCCCAGCAGCAATGCAGAAGTGTTCCCTTCCCCCCACAACCTCTCCAGCATAAGTTGTCATCAGTGTTTGTGATCTTGGCAGCCTTCCTCCAGACTCAGTAACACCACTTTTGGGTATATATCCAAAGGATGCTCAATCGTGCCCATAAGGACATGTGCTCAACTATGTTCATAGCAGCATTGTTTGTCATAACTAGGACCTTTAAGCAACCTAATGCCTCTTGATCAAAGAATGGATAAGGAAAACATGGTCTATTTACACTACGGAGTACTACACAGCAGAAAAAATACCGACATTTTTAATTTTGCAGGAAAATGGATGAAGCTAGAAAACGTTGAGTGAGGTAACCCAGACACAGAAAGACAATTACCACATGTACTCACTCATAGGTGGTTTTTAAACATAAACCAAAGAAAGCGAGCCTACAAACCACAATGCCAGAGAACTTAGACAACAATGAGGACACTAAGATAGACTTCCATAAATCTAATCTACATGGGAAGTAGAAAGTAGAAAAAGACAAGATCTCCTGAGTAAATTGGGAGTATGGGGACCTTTGGGGAGGGCTGGTGGGAGAGAGGAGAGGCAGGGAAGGGAGCAGAGAAAAATGTAGAGCTCAATAAAAAAAACTATAAAAAATTTAAAAATACAAAGAAACAGAGGAAGAAAATTATAAAGTTGTTCAAGACGTGAAAATAGAAATAGAATCAATAAAGACAACAAAAACTGAGGGTGGGAAATATTTAAGAAGCCCCCTTCCTTTCCTATTCATAAGAATTCATTTTCCAGGGAAAGCACCATCTCATTGTCTCCATCCCCATGCTCCCAGTTCTGCTTGTATCATGGTTGGTCAGGTGGTTTTGAGACTGGACACTCCGGCCGTATGCCAGCTGGATAAGGCTGAATAGACTTACTGGCTCCACTGGAAGTTTCCTGAGATGCACATCCCATATGAACAGAATGGGGAGAGCCAAGAGGGACATCTGCATCCCCAAGAGGTGTCCTGGAAACATTGCCATTTGAAGGGCAACTCAGATGGCCACTGGTTTATAAATGGAGAAACTGGAGGCCAAAGGATGATCAGGAAGAGTCAGGAATCAAAGAAGAGTTCTCACCCCTCAGCCACTAAGATGTCAGGATCCCACAGAGACACCTCCTGACTGCTCAAGGAGTTCCATGATCAAGTGAGGATGTGTTTCCTTCAGAGCTCGGTAGACTTGCTCTTTGCAGGCCCTGGTCCAGGACCGGCTAGAGCTGAAGAGCTTCCGCATCTTCTTTTGGGTGGTGGTTTCAGCCCGCACCTCCTCATACTCCTCTTCACTCAGCACCAGACCATGCAGCTTGTCCAAGAGAGGGTCTACTGATGTCACTCGGGCCACCAGCTGCTCCCGATGCTGGTCCACAAAGTGTAGCAAGGCAGGAGCATCTAGGAGTGAAGACTGACACTGAGCATAGAAAGGGTCCTCCACGATTTTTTCCACTGTCTGCTCAGTTTTTGTTTTAATTTTTTAACATATCTCATCTGCATTGTGCACCCCTGGTTCCCTTCCTCCTCTGGGAAGTCATGAGAAAAAAATCTGTACCCTTCCTGAGGCCAGTTATTAGTCTGACACTCTACCTAACTTGGAGGAAGGGTTTATGGTAAGTGTTCAGTTTGGGAGTGGGTAGAATAGTAATGTATTATTTGTGTTTTAATAAACAAAGTTTGCCTGAAGATTAGAGAGCAAAACAGTCATACTAGTCAGCCATACAGGCCAGGGAGTGATGGCACACCTTTAATCCCAGGACTTAAGAGACAGAGGCAGAAGGGTCTCTGGTAGTTCAAAGCCAGCCTGGGCTACAGAAGATTAAATCTGTCTAAAAGAGTAATAGAGCTCACACTAAGGAGATCCCAGCCCTTGGGGTAACATATTTTAAACCGAGCACTAGGGAGGTGGAGACAGGAGTGATATGGCTGAGTAGAGAGAGTAATATAAGGGGTAAGAGACAGGACCTCAGTGTACTGTGAAGTGTGGGTTGTGGAGTTTGGGAGTTTGTGGATTCAGGATCTAGACCCACTTCAGTCTGGGGCAGAGGTAAGAGCCAGTAACTGGCCACTTTGCTTTTCTGATCTTCAGGTTGAACCCCAATATCAGTCTCTGGGTATTTATTATTTGTGCCATAGGGTGGGGTTATTTTCAACAAGGGAAGCCAAGAGGAATGAGAGAAACTCTGCCCTGGGGCAGGTACATGGCCTACCTGTCCTGGTAAGGTTTGCAAAGTGAGCCTCCCTCCTTTCTCACTGATCTTCTCTCAAGGATCAGATAATCTACCTGCGGAATACTATTGGCGTTTCTGGCCTTGTATAAGTGTTACTGACCTTTGTGGACTGCAGGGATCATGGGCTGTGCAGGCCTGAGGTCTCCTGGAAGAAAGGAGAGATGATCATCTGTAATGATGCCTGTCACCAACAGTCAGTGCAGCTTGAGCAACTCCCAACCATGCCTGAGATTTTGAGAATCAATTAAAGAAATTCTGACATAATCTGAAAGGTGAACAATTCCTTACACAAGGACTCGTGGAACCAGACCTATCATTGAGAGAGAAGACATGTGCATGGCAATAGACATTTCTCCCACAGGATCACAGCCTCAATTTTATCCTAGATTATATTTTCTGTGGAGAATGTATGAAGTCCCTTACTGGTTTAAAATATTCGACATTTGTTTCTGAGTAGAAAACCATTTTTTGTCCTTGTTTGACCTTGTACACTTACATGCCATGAATATGTGTTCCTGATTTGATGGCAGACTCAAGATGATGTGAGACTGCACACCAGGAAATAGCGAGTGAATTTTCACACTCAGTGAAGGGGGTTAGTAAATTTCAGCTCATGAATAATCCCAAGTGTTTGAGAAGATTCTAAGTTCACTGTGCTCTAACAGTTTAGGGAAATCATCCCAAGGACCCAGTTTGTAGTTTTGGAATTTCTGAATACATTTGTATGAAAGAAGGATGATGTTGCTTACACTCCATGCTATCTGGACCATCTTGGTGCATCCTGACTTGTAGATAAACTGGAGCATCTAATGAAGAAAGTGATTTGAGTGACAATGAATTTAAAAACCCAAATGTGAGATTGGGGATACAAGTGAGGCATGATTTTAATCTTCCAGTATTTTAATACTTTTCCTCGATGGAAGAGAATAGATCTCAATTAATCTCAAAGAAGAGAATTAACAAAATCATGAGGAAGTTGTTGGCTTAATAAAGAAAAATAGCAACATTGCTCCCATCAGCTAAGAATCACACTGTGGCATGTGTATGAACAGTGTTTAAACTTTCCAAACATCTTACAAGGTACTCCTTCTGATCTTTGGTTTATAGGCGAGGAAGGTCAGACTCAAATGAATTAAGTCATTTCCCAAGATCATCCAAAGAGGAAATGCTGGAGTGAGATTTGAACACTGGCTGATGCTGGGGCAGGTCAGTTCTCTTGTGCCTCACTCAGGGAAAGCTGAGCAAAGGCTGTTCTCTGACCACATGAGGAGCCTGTTTCTAGCAGTTCAGGAGCAGGAAGCATGACTGTTAGACTGCTATCAAGGGCTGGGCATCCCCAGAGGTACTGATAATGGGAATTGGTTTTGGCATTGTGGATGCTGAACTAAGACTGCACTGTTATTTCACTAAAGAACATTTAACAATTATGTTTCCAATTGCCCATGTGAGATTGAAAATATGAAAGAATTACTGGCCAACAAGTGAATAAATAAAAATACAAACTTGTGGGATAGAAACCTAACCATAGAAATGAAAGAAATCTATAAGGAAAAATTTGAGATATATATTTATATGTATATACAAATTATATATACATGTAAATGGAAGAAATTGAAGAAGGCTTTAGAAGATGAAAAGACATCCTCCCCCCCCATATTCTTTGTTTAGAAGAATCAATTGTGTGAAAATATCTACTCTATTAAAAGCACACTACACACTCAATGCAGTCTTGATTAATATGGCATGGACATTCTTCACAAATAGAGTGGAAAAATGCTGAAATTCATGTGGAACCACTAAAGATATAAGATTTCCAAGGTAATTCTGAACAAAAATGATTTTGTAGAAAACTTCATCACACCTTCTTTCTAACCAGTACTAGAGATCTAGTAGTAAAAACAGCACGGTATTGGCACAAAAAGATGTGCAGATCAATAGAATAGACTCGAAACCTAGATAAAAGTTTATACAACCATACCTACCTTGACTTTGACAAAGAACCCCAAATGTACTTTGTATAAAAGACAGGCTGTTAAACGAGTGGTCCTGGAAAACTACTTAGCACTGTACGGAAGAATCAAACTAGATGCCTAGATTACACCTTTAAAAAATTAACTATAAATGATCAAAGACCTTAATTTGTGCCCCAACACCCTGAAACTTATAGAACAAACATAGGCAGAACATTTCAACAAATCAGTATATGTCAGGATTGTGTGAATAAGATTCTGGTAACACAGGAAGTGAAACCAAAACTTGGTAAATTGGATGTCAGGACACTCAAAAAGTTCTGCATAGCAAAGGAAACTTATATGCAGTTAAAAATGGGAGGAACTATTCCCAGGTAACATCTGACAGATTAGTAATGGGAATATATTTGGGTCAGAAAACCTAAATAACAAGGAAATGGCACAATGCAGAGGATTGCCATAGGAATAACAGCAGAACTGTCAAAGGAGGAAACACACATGTCTAGAAAAAACTTTGAAAGTAGGGAAATACAGGTTACAATTTGTTATGATTCCCTCTCATCCCTGAGAAAGTCCAGTATCAAGGATACAAATGTTAACAAACGCTGGAGTTCACTTGGGACAGAGGAACATTCATAAAATGATGTGGGATTCCCCTCTGTATGCTTTATTACCATTGGTTAATAAAGAAGCTGTTTTGGTTTTTGGCAGGGTAGAATGACACTAGGTTGGAAAACTAAATTGAATGCAGGAGGAAAGAAGGCAGAGTCAAGCAGATGCCATGTAGTGAGCCAAGAAGCAAGATGTGAGGTAACAAATCAAGAGCCTTGTGGTAAAATACAAAATAATAGAAATCAGTTAATATAAGATGTAAGAGCTAGCTATGAATATACCTGAGTGTTGGCCAGACAGTGCTGTAATTTATATAGTTTTGTGTGATTATTCAGATCTGGGTGGCTGGGAAATGAAACTTAAGTCTCTGTTTACATAATGGCTCCCAATGTTCATCCACGTACATCCACATAAAGCCTCAGAAAGCTTAAAGGGCTTCTAGTTCCACAAAATGGGAGTCAATTGGAGTTTTTTGGTAGCCACATTTTTTTCAGATAGGCTTTGTTTTCTGGCAGAAAGCAGAATCACAGCTTCTTCAAGAGATGACTTCCTGGTTCATGTTGGTGGCATGAATGGCTCTGTCTCTTTTGGAAGGTCCTGCTACAGAGCACTTAAATGGAGTTTGTGAGCAGAGTGTTACAAGGTGCTTAATGTTGACATAGACTTGCTGTGTCCCTGGAGCTAAGACAGACAGAATGAATCTCAGAGGCTATGAACATAACTCCTCGAAGTTTGACAGGGAGGAGTCAACAGGCAAAGCCACATGGTTAGTCCTAGCCATGCCAGCTTAGCATTTAAATAAATTCTCCTGATCAGAAAATGATTACAGATACACAATAAGATAGGTTCAGACAAAAAAGACCTCTGAATGTGTCACAGTGTTGGATAAATGTAGATGGTCTTAGAAGAGAGAGAAGAAAGAGTTCAGTCATAGATTAAATGAGTAAAGATAATACAATAAATATTAAAAAGTAAGAGAAAAATAAGCCATATAAAGATGGAAAATACACAGAGTGGATTATGTGCATGATTGAGGGTTTTTATTGTTGCTTTGAGTTAACTGCTGAAAAACATTTGATTCTGGGACTGCTAAGCTAAACCAACATGTATCTTTTAAAGTTATCTTGACTTCAAAACTTGAGTCTAAGGATATGTTACTTTAAAACAGAGGTTCTGCTTTTGTTTCCACAGAAGATGGGAACCTGTGGATTACTTCCAGGCTAATGTAGTTTGATGGAACAAGAGTCCCAGAAAGGTCTTCATGAACCTTAAAAATACTTCATCCAATGAACAGCAGGAAGCAATTTAGAGAAAATAATGCCCAAATTTTCAAAATTATTGTTTTTAGTAAAAGGGGGGTTGATTATAAGTAGTTAATGGTCACAGTCAATCTCTTTCTAAAAAAATGTGGGGGGATATGTTAGAGAAATAAATACGTTTCATTGGTATGGACTTTGGTGAATTGATACAAATTTAAGGTAAATTTCATTGTATGTATATTTATGTCCTTTTTTAAATGTTTATACAGCTCATTTAAAACGTAATATATAATTAAAAATTACAGATTACTAGATATTCATTTATAATAATCATACTTATAGTCATGTTAGTTAGATTTTCTAGGTATACAGAAGATATATTTAAGTGAGAGAGATAATCTTCAACACTTCAAAAACCTACAGAATGTGACATTTAGAAGAATTTAAGAACCTAGACTTTCCCTACAGTGAAAACTTCAAGGAAATTTACGCGTATTGAAAAAATTCATTATGGAATTTGCCTTGAATATGAAAAGGCTAGTCATTTGGGCAAAAAACTGCTCTTTTCTGGACTGCCTGATGGCATGCTGAATAAACTGGACATGCAGGACCCACAGAAAAATGACTGCTGAACTTGTCAAAAGAAGATGAGCCAGTCCTTCAGGGTTGCTGCTTCATGAAGGAGTCTGCTAGACATTCTGCAGGACACAGAAGAAAGTGACTGCCAAACTGCCAATATAGGCAAAACAGTCTCTCAAATTTCCTGCTTCATGGAAAAGTTTGCCAGATACTATGGGCATGTAGGCTGAAGATTAATTCCCCAACATCATAGAAGAACTTTGGGTGACTGTCCAGGCAACGAGATGTTTCTGTCAATTCTGGAGTTTTGAAAGTTGCTTACAATGAACTTCCTGTTTGCTTAGGTAATATTATATCCTTCTGGATTCTTTGTTAGAGTTTTAGTTTTAGTAATAGTTTTAGTTTTTCTTTCTTATGATAAAACATAAATTAGATATGAAGCTTTAGGCTCACAAAGATAAAATAGATAGAATATTTTCTTTATGTTGCCAGGTACAAAAAGACTAAATATTGTAATTGCAATTCTTGCTTGATACCTATTTTGTTAAATGTAATTTTATTATGTTAAAGTTAAAACCTTCCTTTTTATTTAGACAGAAAAGGAGAGATGGTGTGGGAGTCCCATCTTTATGCTGTGAATGTTTTTATTTAACATTGGCTAATAAAGAAGCAGTTTTGAGCCTCCCAAAGAGCAAGGTGTGAGGTAAAAAGACCACAAGCCTTGTGCTAAAATATAAAATAATAGAAACGAGTTAAGATGCAACAACTAGCTAGGAATATGCTGGTGCTGCCTGCCAAACAGTGTTGTAATTAATACAGTTTTTGTGTAAGTATTCGGGTCTGGATGGCTCAGAAAGAAAACAGCAGTCTCTGCTTATAATACACTGCCTGTGGAATTGTAAACTAGTGCAGCCACTGTGGTAATCACTCTGGAGACTTCTTAAGATCTAGAAGTAGAACTACCACATAACCAGCCACATCACTCCTGGTAATATATTCAAATGAATATATATTCTACTATGGAGACATTTGCATAGCCATGCTCATTGAAGTTCTGTTCACAAGAGCTAGGAAATGCAATTAGTAGCACATTGATAAAATGAGGGCAGACAGAGAATACTGTGGATCAAAATGTTCAAACAGCAGGAGGATTGTGGATGGAGGAGATAAGGGGGTGGGTTTTAAATATTAAAGACAGTATTTAAAAGTCACAATGAAACCTATTATTTGTAACCCAATACAAAATTCATAGAAGAGTTAGAATACAAGATACCCTATGAAGATTCAAATGGGAGATCCTAGAAGCAGTGAGTTTCACAAACAAAAGTCAGTTCCAGGAGTGGGATATCTCCATAGGAGCTGTTGGGCAGGGAGGCCATGGGGGTTCCCAAGACAATACAGGGACATTCATTCTTCTCTGTTCCATCAGAACTAGTGGATAAGACCATACTGCTGAAGACAGCACACATTTTGGCTACATGGTATAGAGACTCCAAGCTGGACCTGAGTTGGAAGATTCCTTTTGATGCTAAGTTTTTAGTGTACGATGATGTTGTGCTGGCTGCTGAGGAAGAAAAGACATCAGCAACCATGCTGCCAGGACAGCTGATCCCTTGCAGCAGTCATGGCACATCTGTGATGTGAGCACCCAGTGGCTTCCTGATTACACTTCAGGCCCACAACACAGGATAGAATCCAACTCTAAGCATTTTAAATTAAAACAAACAAACTCAGGTCTTTGAAGGTCTTAGGCCCTTAGAAAAACTATTACTGCCTACATAAAGGTACATAGTGTCAATTCCCTTGTAAATGTCAATGTTTACACCTCAGACAAAGGCTACTTTCAGTCTTCACCAGAAAAGCCTCTCTTTGCTGTGAATGGAGGTGACTGCAGATACCTTCAGCTGTGCAGGATACTGAGAATAAGGGATGGTAGAGTACTCATCCCTATAAGTAGATAATTATATCGCTCCTCGAGGATCTAGGAACACTGTGGAAGAGAAATTGGAAATAATGCAGGCACAGAAAATATGGGGAAGGACTGTGAAGATATGAAGAAAATATGGATAAAAGGTGCTCTCATCTAAGCATGACATGACCATGGCCATCATGAACTCATAGCACCTGCACCTACTGCCTCTGGACCCACACAAGAGGGCCCTAGACATGGGGAAGAAGCTCACAGGGACAGTACTACTTAGGGCTTTACTATAGACAAATAGTAGATTATTGGAGAACAGGATCTATACAATCCATCTGTACCCACTGATGAACCCACTTGCTTCTCTACTGGGTAGTTCAAAACCCACAGGCACACAGATGATCCTACTTAAACTCTGTGAGACACAAGCGATAATGAATGTGGGGAGGAGATCTGTAGAAAAGAAGAGGGGCTTGCAGGAGCAGGAGGGAGATAAGGTTTGTTTTGGATGGAATTCTTAGAATGCATTGTATGCATGTATAAAATTGTCAAAAAACAAAGGGATTTTAAGATTAAGAATCTCATGATGGAAAATCCCTTCATTTTCACTGTTCACATTTAAATGTGAATTGTTACTAGATGCTTTGTGCATCTCAAAATCTGTCATTTCTAGGGCACTGGAAGTAGAAATCACGATATAGGACTGAGAAAATAGGGCTCAGGGTATGCAATGGTTTGGATGTAACATGTTCTGTGATCATACGTTGAAAGATTGGTTCTGCAGCAGTAATTGTCATGAGGACTGTGGTGTGATGAATGAACACACACACTAGTGCACTCATAATTGCATGGACACTGAGAATGGTACTGGAAACTATGATTGCACAGTTGGAAGAACTGGGACACTGGAGGCCCATCCTGGAATAGGCTTCCCACCTCCTCCTTTTGGCTTCTCTCCCTCTCTTCTCCTCTGTCCCTGCTCCTCTTCTGTTCTCCTCTTCTCTTCACCTTTTCCTGCTTCCCCCACCCCCATTGCACTCACTCTAACTCTAATCACCTGTTTTGGTTCTAGCAAAAGCCACATAACTGATCTGACTATTTCATGACACCAAGAATTAATGACAACACACCTTCCCAATTCATTGCCTTTTTCAACCTTTTGAGTATCTGGATCTAAACTAATTTTACCTGGATTCAGCAAGGCTTCCCATTTGAGATTTCCAGTCTTCTTGTCTGTGATTTTCAGTTTAATCTCTGAATCCATGTGGCCAACATAGATCTCAGAGAAGAGCTGGGATTCCCTGGGGCTTCGGTAGCACAGCTCCAGTTCCTGAAGGGGGCGAGGAGAGATTCTGTTTCAGAAGCCTCTACTCAAGAGAACAAGCGTTTTCCACACCCCTGTGCTTTCTTATTTTTGCACACCATAGTAGACCCTGGCTTAGATACTGTGTGTCTTTTGCAATGAGTTAACCCATAGCTTTTGAATGCACATCTTTACACAGAAGGCTGGAACATTGTGGAAGGGGACATAGAAAGAATGTAGCTACAGAAGATATAGAGTATGCTAATGGGCCCAGCTTAGCCCACACATTATTCCTTTTCTCATCACTCTGACAAAAACATGGCAGGAAACAACTTAAGGAGGGCTTATGTTGTTTAGTTTCATGATGGGGAACACATGTAAACTGTGGCTCTGTTCTTTATGGCAGGAGCTTGTGGCATAGCTTGTTATACCAGGATCAGGAATCCAAGTCTGAGGTGAGGAGCAGGTTGATGCTATAACCATCAAGGCCTTCCACTAGTGGCCTGCTTGTGATGGTCAGGCCTCACACATTTGTTTCACAACTCCCCAAACACTAGCAGTAACTGGGGATCAAGTGTTTAACATTTACACCTGTAGGAGACCTTTCAGTTCAATCCACGATGAGTGAGAGCTCATCCTGAAGTCCTTGACCCAGGACTTGCTGCACTGTAGGCTGTGCCCTTCTCTGTGCCATATTAAAACCAACTCCTCAGTTTACCAGACCTTCTGTGTGATCACTTAAATTGCTTTACACTTAATTTGGAAGTTTTCTTGCTCATCCCAAAGCCCAAATCATTGCTCTCCAATCTCAGTTTGCTGTAAATCCTTGTAACCTGCCCCATATCTGGCATCTGATCCTGTAGAATAGCAAACCCCTGGATGTTTACCTTTGGAATGATTTCCAGGTTCTTGGAAGCAGACACTATGTACCGTGATCCAATGTAAAGAGAGTCTACTGGGGGTGGCTTGTGTATTCGAACAAACTGAAACCTCATTTCTTGTTCATCAATGGCCTGGGGAATATTGCAGACAGAGATTTAAATAGATTTCAGTACTGCCACAGTTAACTGGTCTGAATAAGGTGTGTTGGTCGATCAGTGCATTTTTGTGTGATGGGGTGATGTCACCTCCAGGGAAACCTTTTGACTTGTATTCTGCCATATAGATTACTAATTACTGGCCTCTGTCAGGGTCATTGTGGGAACTGTGTCCCTGACAGAGAAGAAGGGAGTTGGCTACATGTTGGATATGGAGAATTTCCATTCTGATGGGTAGAAAGAGGCCATAGAAGGATGGATAGAGATAAAGGGGTGTTAACGGCAGTTGAAAAACCTCTGTTGTAAGGGGGCCAAGAAGACTGCAGATTCATAATTACCAGGACTCTCCTTATAGAACTATTTCCCACTCCAAGTGGAGAATTTCTCCAAAGGGATAGCTATATTTTCAAGTATNTGGAGAATTTCTCCAAAGGGATAGCTATATTTTCAAGTATCCTGTCAATCCACCCTAGCCCCACATTTCTGGCACTCAGTGTTACCTTCTGAATGGCCTCGGCATTGGGGATCAGGTAGAGATGAAGGGTGACATCCTGGAGATTGAGGTAATAGTAAATCAATGTGACAGAAGTGATGGGGATTAAATGTCCGACAGCAGACATAATTCTCAGTAGAACTCCAATTGGAGAGAAACTTGGGTTTTCCAAGACTGTGTAGCACTGCTCCACCCTGGCTGGCACTTCTAGGACCACCCCGTGTTCTTGAAAGTGGGCCACACGAAACCAGGAGGTATCCACCTGTCCCTCTGTGAAAGAACAGATTCAATGAGAGGGATTTAGTGTTTCTACTGAACTGTGCTTGGCTGGAAAAAGAGCCTCAAGATTTGGAATGGTGGTTGTGCTTAGAATGAGAACTGGTGACTGTATTTGGTGGAACTGCTTGAGAAGGAGTGGGAGATGTGACACTAGAATAGGATTTGAGGTCTTGTCTTTTCTCCTCCTCCTCCTCCTACTCCTCCTCCTCTTCAAAAGAAGTTTTTATTGTTTCCAGTTTTATTTCTCTCTCTCTTCCTTGTCACTAAGGACATGAGCTTTCAGCTCTGCTCCAGTGCTATGCCTGCCTGCTGCTGCCATGCTGTCTGCCATGATGGTCATGGACTCTTAACTCCGAAACTCTAACCATTCCCAAATCTTTCTTCTATAAGCTGCTTTGGTCATGATGTATTTTCAGCTTTTGGTTATTTTTTGTTTAATTGAAAAGCCATGAACAAGAAAATCTTAAGTTTTATTAATTAATTCCCACTGAGAACATAGCAGATTAATAAAACATTTCCATACTATTGGTTCACCATGCTGTGAGGTGACTGTGATGTGCTACCATAGTGACTCGTGCAGATTACCACTCATTGGAGCAGCCTTGGCTTTGACCTGTCTTGCTGCTGGAGGAGCATTCACAGTACAATGGAAATTTTTGATGGTCTCATCTATGGATCCTACAATGAATACAGCCTCAGAGGCCATTGTTAGAGACTGCCCATCCATTAGGTCTCTGAGGTGCTGCCATCACCAACCTCAGTGTCTTTGGAGTGTAGTGTCCACTAATGTGCTTGTTGTAGGATGGAGTTTGCTGTTATGAAAGAGACCAGGGATACCTATCTTTGTTCACTGAAGACATGTTGGATGCATCCATGGAAACATATTGTCAAATGTGAGCTTGATGAAATCTAGAATCACCTTGGATACAGGCTTCAGGGCATGATAGAAAGAAATTATTTTGATTGGGTTAAAGATTTGGGAGGACCTAACCACTGTGGGATCTATGGACTAGGATCCAGGGTTGTGTAAAATGGAGATGGTCATATGAGTATAAGCATTTAGTGGGTTCTCTTCCCTCTGTTGACACAATTTATCAGGCATTGCAAGGTCATTGTTCTCAGATCTCCATGCCTTGATGAACTGTTCTCTAAAGTGTGTGCCAAATAAATCTTTCCTCTAAATTTCTTTAGTTAGATATTTTTTTTGAGCTACAAGAGTTTGATAACTTGTAAACTTGGATAGAAAATTGATACCAGGAGTTGGGTTAATGCTATAATGTGCACTGGTTACATGGATCCTAGGCTTTTGGAAGTGTTTTGGGCTGGAATGTGGAAGAGTTTGGTCCTTAGGAAAGCCCTTCTATGCTGAAAGCAGAGCTTATGGGTACATTCTTTTGGAAGCAGGGAAGACAAGAATGCTGAGAGAGGGGGTGGAGGCCAGTCCATAACACTTTCAGAGAGGTGGAAGGTTTCTCTTGAGAACTGTAAAAGGTGCCATTCATGAGACACTTTGTCCAAGAATCTAGTTTCAGTGCATAAATGCCCTGTATATGAGTGAAGTTGAATTTAAATGTAAAAGACTAATTTGGCAGGAAAAATTCTGAGACAGAAAGCATTCACCTTTTTTTCAAAAAGAAAAATCAGTTGTAAATATTAGAGATCAGTGTCACTGCACGGAAAGCATAGTGACAATAGGAAAGATGTCCTGAGGCCAAAATCTCACTCTTCATGGGCTCATTTTGTGAAGATCAAAATTCATTTCAAAGCAGAAAGCATTAAGTGGTTGTGTTCCCTGTTCCACAAATGCAAATACCCAAGGAAGTGTTTCCCCATGGTCAGCCCATTATTCAGCTATGGGTCAGGGTAACCACACCTCAAGCTGCCAGCAGCACTTGGCAGTGTCTTCCCTATAGTTTTTAGGCATGAAAGATGCTAGAGTGATTGGTCACTGAGACATGCTGTGCTACAGGAAATCCTACAGCCAAGACCCTTTATGCTACCCACACACTTGGGCATGGCATCTTATACTATTTATGCCGATGTAAAATAGGCATCTGGCCTATTTTCTGGCTGCAGGATTTGGTTCCTGTTCTCCCTTCCAGCAGAGGATTCTGATTTGTGAGTCTACCCCTAATTAAATAACCATCAATTATTCTCAATTCTGAGCTAGTGTGGGATTTCTTTTAAGCATCCTTCTTCATTGCTGCACAGTTTCAGATAGCAGTGAGGCCAGACAATATTCCCAAGTCAAAGAACCTCCAAGGATCCTGTGAGCTCATTCTATGGACCTTTGAAAATGAAGCCTAAGGTGGAATGGAAATCCGTGGATGTTGTAGAAGCCAGAACCACATATTATTTCTGCTCAAGAAAGTTTTAGGCAAGGAGTAGAGAGATAGTCTAAGGAGAGGCTACGTGTGCTTCATGTGATAGAACTGGAGGGGTGGAGCTACCTTTGTCCTTTGGAGACCAGTGAATGACATCATGAGCTCCACAGCTGGATATGAAGCTGCAGGATTTGGTGTTTATGCTGATGGAGTTTATGTTGCTGTGGATTGATAATTCCTTGGTGTGCCCTGTTTCTTCTATTTTGGCATGGAAATGTCTATTCTGTGTCATAGTATGTTGAGAGTATGCAAATTCTTTTCTATTTTATTGGAGCTCATAGTGAAGTCACTGCCTTGAATTTCAGATAAGAGGTGGTCTTTATGGATTTATTTTTTTTTAACCCATGGACCCTTGTAATTGGAGTGTACTTCGCATTATGAGAGAAAACCAGATTTTCAGAGGACTGAGGCAGAAAGTTATGACTTAAAGTGATGTGCCTGTGTGCCAAGTTGACACTGGGCAGAATCACGATGTTGAATGTCATTTGTCACCCTGATGTGACCCCTGCTAATTTAGGCACCACTCTGCCATCCACCATTTGCCTGTCCTTTCAGCACTGAGTTTGCTTCAACTCGCACCATGACAAACAGAATTGCAATGTTTATTGTTTAGCAGAGAACATTTCTATTTCTCTTGGGTGATTGCTTGGAATCAATAAGTAGCAATGAATGAGACAATGACCTTGGTGCTCTAGGAAGTGGTGTAGCTTGGAATTTCAATCAGTGATGCTAGGTAACAGTATCAGATAGAGCCACCAGCACTACAATGTCTCCTGTGTACCCGTGTGGGGCCTTGAAACCCTGGCTGTCCCCAAGTCATATTCAGTCCCAGTACCAGAAGCTGGCACTTACTCACGCTTTGTGCTTTGCCATTTTGACAAAATTTGGGGAGATGCTGTACCTCTCCACCTTCCCTTCTTAGGGTTGTTGTAAACTATGTCCATATTCCCAAATATTGTTTATAAATGCTTGTTTACATTTAAAAGGAGATATGATATAGAGATGAATACTTTGCATTGGTATGGATCTTGGTTTATTGATACAACTTTAAGGTCGATTTTGTTATACCATGTATATGTATTTCTGCTCTTGATTAAGGTATTGTGTTTGTGCAGCTCATTTAAAAATGCAATGTATAATTAAAAAATAGGTTAATAGAGAGTCATCTATAATAGTCAAGCTTGTAGTCATGCTAATTAGGGTTTCTAGATATATATAGATATATTTCAGTTAAACAGATATTCTTCAAATCTTTCCGAGATCTTCATAATTTGGCATTTAAAATGTTTTAATAACTTAGGATTTTTCATAGAGTAAATGCTAATCAGGACTTTGCCATGTCTTGAGGGTAACATGGGATGCTGGAATTTTTATTGCTAATACCAGATTTTTTTTTAAACCAAGAAGCTGACTTACCAATTACTTTCATTTCTTTTCTCATTTTGGGTTTTATATACAGGAACTTACTGACTATTTGTGGATATGACATATTTCTCCTGCTTTAGCCTTGGAAATTCTGATATTAATGGTATGTGCTACCACCTGGCCCTGGGACTGTCCTTCCTACGTGTATGTGGCTTCCATACACTGTAACAGAATCCTTTCCTTACAGTATTCAGTGGGGACATTTTTTGATCTGAGAGTGGCAGTCAAAAACAGTGAAGATGGTGACCTGTGGGGAAGAAGCTTGAGTGGAGAGTGTGGCAAGTACTGGGTGAGGGGGACGAAGAGCTCAGTGTGCTAGACTGGTCAGGGAAACATTAGGGAGGCCCCATCCATGCAGCAGTGCTCCCTGTCAGGTTCAGGAGCTCAGGATCTTCTTGTATGCATGTCACTATTAATTTTATTTGTTTTTGAGGTTTTCAACTTATTCCTGCTTGATTTCTTCATCTTCTTTTTTCTTCTTGTGGGCTTGCTGTTAACTATGAATATCTTTAACCCAGGTATGCTTAACTTGTTTTCTATTCATTGTTCTCCAATTGACTGGAGCAGCCTGTGTTTCTATTTTACTTTTCAATTCTTCCTTAGTTGTTGGGTTTCCCCCTAGTGGCTGCTCATCACCTTTATAACAAGGAACTTCTGCTGTAAGCTGGATTCTCCTGGTGTCCATGGTGGACTTATTCCTGTGCTCCTTGTAGCCAAAGAAGTAACTGACCCCAGTAGCCACTCGTACAACACCAGGTTCCTTGATGTTGTTGTGTTTTCCTTACTTAGCAGAGTCTGGCTGTATAGTCTAATTTCCTCTTGCATTCCAAATTCTCTTGTCTCAGCCTCCAGAGAGCTGTAGTAATGGTTTTCTTCATGAGATATTTCACAGGAAATCTTATATTTATCTTCTGAAGGAATTTTTGGTGATGACTGAGGTTGGGACAATTCATGAGTTCCCCTCTTTCCTTAGGACACCATTATTCTGTGGCTCCAGTTCTCAAATGAAATCTGAAGACCTCATTTTCTCCCCGCCTGTAGCAATGTAGTGGTGTGTTGGTAAACCTTGGGTACCAAATGATCCTTGTTATTTTTCTTTCCAACAATGTCTTCACATTGTTCAATTTATTCTGTTTCCCGCTGGACTCTTGTGAGATATGCTGTGTAAGGAGTGCTTATTAATCACCAGTTAATATAGCTACTGAGAATATCACTTTCCACTCAGGGTCTCCTTTAGTTAATATAAAATAAAGTATAAGGCTTGGAGACATGTGCTTCAAAGAAAATACATCATAGACAAAGGGATGACAAAACATCTCAGTGTCTTTGTTCACAACCGGCTCTGCCCTGCTAAGGAAGTCATAGACCTTTCCTCATCACCCAACACCCTACGCTGTACTATATGACCTCTCAAGTCCTCCATTTCCATCACCTTACTCTTTTTTTTTTTTGAGACAGGGTTTTTTTTCTGTAGCCCTGGCTGTCCTGGAACTCACTTTGCAGACCAAACTGGCCTCGACCTAATAGAGATCTGTCTGTTTCTACATACTGAATGCTTGGATCAAAGTCATGCACCATCACCTCCTGGCCTCCACCCTACTCCCTATCCTTCCCTTGGTTACCTCGGAGATCCACAAAGTGAGGGAGGAACACAGCAGCAACAGCTCCCTGCTCAGCCTTGATGTCAAAGAGAGGCCCCGCCACCATGTGACTTTCCTGCAACGGAGTCTTGTCCAGGTGTTGGCTCCAGGCACAGAATCCAATCTCGATAGTTGCTTCCCTTGTTACCACAAAGCAGAGTCCTATGTTGGGACAGTGGTAGTAACCAGCTCCAGGGAACTGAACTCTAGAAGAGGGAAAGGCAGACACCAGTGAACACCAGCTCTGTTCACCTGCAGGATGCAGACCAGGTGAAGGGTTGGGGACACAACAGACTTAAGCCAGATGACTCTGAGTTCTGTTTCCTCTGTGGTCTGTAGGTGGATCCCTGACTAAATAAGTCATTTAACCCCCAAATCTGTTACTTCATCTGTAAACAGGGTAATTACAACACCATCTTCTAGACCTGAGAGTACTGAGTGTTCTAGAGTAAACCTACAGGTGACACACACCTGGAGCAGTTAGCTATTCCTGTGGTGATGATGATGGTGGTGATGGTGATGATGATGATGATGATGATGATGATGATGGTGATGAAAGTGGTGTGTGTGTGTGTGTGTGTGTGTGTGTGTGTGTAGTTCTGGGGCTCAATGTAGGACCTCGTGCACACTAGGCAAGGGCTCTACCACTAAGGTACACCTTCCTTCAGATTTTAGTGTTTATATTCCTTGAGGATATATTTCCCGAAAATAAGAGTCTATCTGCAATTATTAGTGGTAAATCCTTGGCCCTGAAACAATGCTTTACCAAGATCTTCACAGATTTTCTTCCTGCCTGGTGACTGGTGGGTGTACAGGTGTCAGTTTCTGTGGGAGGAAGTTTAAGTGACAGTTTCTCCAGTTGAGACAGTGACTGTGTCATTGTTGGAGGAGGATCCAGGTTATGTCTGATACCGTGACTGTGGGTATAGTCACTCATCACTCATGAGACTATAATTCTCAGAGGTCAGGGCTGCAGTACGCATTCTTATGTTCTTAGGTTCTAGGCACACAGTGGTTGTTAGTAAGCAGGAGTTGGAGGGAAATCTAAGAAACTGAAGAAACCAAATATAATGATGGCAGGGATACTGCTTACACCATGAATAAAACAACCACTACACATTTCAGATAATGAGCTAAGTTGAGAACAGACTGTTTAGATGGAATGAAGGATTCAGGACAGCTCTGTTGATGTGGTAATGGTGTGCTGGTTATGGAAGACAAGGTCCTGTCTGAATTAAAATAGAGTCATAGAGATAGGGAAATGTATGTGGTAAAATCTCATGTCCTGGACTCACTCTTCTGTGACAGTGATGACAAAGGAGGAATGTAAATAGTTTTTAAAGTGTGGAAAGTGTATTGGGAAAGTCACATTTTCTAGGCGGAGCTCACTCACCTGTATAGATTCTTTTCTCTGTCAATCACTTCTGTAGCCACAGGTCCTGTAGGGCCCCAGAAGTCATCTTCAGTAGCCTGTGGTTCCATGTGTTTGTGATCTGGAGGGACAGGGGAAGATGGGTAAAAGGTCATTAATGGTGTAAATGATGAACACCATTCCTCTAGAAAAGGCCAGACAGAGGTCAGTCTGTGTTGTTCAGTCTCATCTCCCCAGCTTTTCCCAGTGCTGGACCATGACTAACTCTTTTCCAGGTTCTCTCGCCTAGGTATTAGCAGGAGGCATGCCTGAAGATTTTATCACTGCTCATCAGGCTACCTGCATCCTTTTCATTTACATATAATTGAATACATTAATATATATTATTTATAATAAACTATGTGTGTGTGTGTGTATGTCTTTCTGCTGTGCTTCTTAAGCAACTATCCCACCATAATACCTGCCTCCATGCCAGCTGCATTGTTTCTTTCTTACTGGTCCATAAGTGTCGATTTTTCTAGTATGTCTCACGTGGTATGATAAAAAATAAAAGAAGATAGCTCATAATATGGTGAGCAGGGATAGGGAGATGAGTCCCAGGCCATAGCAGGTAGGAATGAGACACAGAGCTATAGTACAGAGCCAAATGCAAGTCACAGACTTGCAAATGGGGCATCAGCAGCCCACAAAGTCTGGGAAAGAAGCAAACAGTATTCCCTCTGGTTTCTAAGTGTGGAATGTCTTGCAAGGGGTGGTGCTCTTATTGGAGAGCCTGTACGGTTCCATGCCAAAGACAGGAATACAAACGATGACTACCTCCACAGCATCTGTTGCAGATAATTTGTTTTTGTTTTTTTTGTTTTTTGTATTTGACTGGGACAATCCACCAATGAAATCTCAGCAGTATCTTTGCCTCAACAAGATCTTCACAGTGACAGAACTAGCTGACAGGCTAATGTGGATGGGGGAGATCTCATAATGCCCCACTCCTAAATGAAAATCTATAAGCATTCTTGCTAGCCCCATAATGGCTCCCTCAATCAAGATGTCTCTTTCCTTGTTCTCTGTCTCTGTCCCTCCCCCATCTTGATCATCCCATTTTTCCTAGCTCTCCTTCCTGCTCCCCTCCAACTCCCCTTCTACTTTCCCTTTCCCCCACACCCCATGCTCCCAATTTTGTCAGGAGATCTTGTCTATTTCCCCTTCCCAGGGGGAACTTACGTATGTTTCTCTTAGGGTTCTTCTAGTTACTTAGCTTCTCTGAGGTCTTAAACTATAGGTTCATATTCTTTGCTTTACAGCTAGGAAATACCTATGAGTGGTTACACACCATGGTCATCTTTCTGGGTCTGGGTTACCTCACTCAGGGCAGTTTTTCTAGTTCCATCCACTTGCATGCAAATTTCAAGAGGTCATTTTTTTTTAACCTCTGAGTAGTTCTCCACTGTTTAAATATACCACATTTTCTTTATCAATTCTTAAGTTGAAGGTTAATTCCAGGTTCTGACTATTATGAATAATTCTGCTATGAACAGTCCTTGCACCAGAGAAAGTCCCAAGAATTTATAAGGATGACCCCAGCTAAGTCCCCAACCAATTGTGGAGAGGGTGCCTGAACTGGCCTTGCCCTGTAGTCAGACTGATGACTATCTTAAATGTCATCATAGAACCTACATCCAGCAACATATGGAAGCAGATGCAATAAATCCCATCAGAGCATTGGGCTGAGCTCCCAAAATCCAGCCGAAAAGAAGGAGAATTGAGAATATGAGCAAAGAGAACAAGACCCTGCTGAGGATACCCTCTTACGTAACTTACCTGAGCTAATAATAAGCCTTCCAACTAAGGCCTTACAGCATGGGATACAGCATAGACCCTCTGAATGTGGGTAACAGTTGTATGGCTGGGGCAGACTGTGGGGCCACTGGCAGTGAGACTAGGATTTATTTCTACTGAGTGTTCTGACTCTTTGGAACCCATTCTCCCTGGAGGGATACCTTGCTCAGCCTAGATATAGTGGGAAGGGCCTTGGTCCTGCCTCAAAGCAATGTGCTAGATTTTTTTGACTTCTTATGGGAAGGCTTATCCTCTCTGAGGAGTGGATGGAGGGTGGAATGGGGAGAAGGAGGGAGAAGATGCAGGGAGAAAGAGGAGGGGAGGGAGTGGGAAATGAATTTTGGCACGTAAAATGAGAAAAGTTAGTTTAATAAAAGAAAACCTACAAGCCATTAATAGCTGGTAGGAGAGGGATAAAATCAGTCTTCTTGAGGAATAGTTTCCTAAAAGGCTATCTAGTTTCAAGTGGTCAACGTAAAACATACAAATGACCAACACTAAATGGATTCATCAAGTTGTACTTATATATACATATGCATATATGTGTAAATATACGTGTAATTAACAATAATACTTAAGAACAGCTCATGAATTTGAGACAGACTTTGTTGGTGGGGAATAGGAATTGTTGAAGCAGACAGAATGAGGGCTGGAAATGATGTAAATATAGTACTTGTGTATTAAATTCTAAAAAAATAAAGAAAGGAATGATGACATCCTCCGCACAGATGCTCCTCCATTTGGTAATCATGATGCTCTGGGTCTGAGCCCTTCACTTACCTGATTGTGGTCTCTGTTGCTTGAATGAGGTCACTCTGTTACCCATTCCTTTTCCTTCCGGGTTCTTAGTAGGGATCATCACACATGGTTTCCTACATATAGATATGTTCTTTCCCTCAGATGTCAGGAGAAACCATGGAAACCAGGGCTGTGTACACAATATCCCAACATAAAATCCAACTCATCTGAATTTGAACTCAGTTCCATGATTTTTCTCTGGGTCAGAACTCTATAAAGTCTCCATCCTCCCAGGCATCCATGGTGCTAGAACAGGGATCATCTCAACCACTCCTTTGCTTTGAGTGTGTTCCCCAGTGTTTATTCATTAGAAAGTTAATCCCCAGTGTCACAGTGTGACAAGATGAAGGATAAGACACAATGAGGTCACGAGTGCTCTGCTCTCATGAAGGGGTTAATGACATCATCACAGGAGTAGACTCCTGTGCCCTGACAGGACTTGTCCAAAAGCCACCTTGGTCTCTCACTCTCAGCCCTCCCAGCTGCACAATCAGAGGGAACAGGAAGGATTCTTTAGATGCAGGGTCCATGCCCTGGCTCTTCCTTGTATCCAGAACTGGAAGAAATAATCTCAATTCTTCATGTTAAGCACCCTGTGTCAGACATTGTGTTACAACTGCATAAAACAAACAAACAATCACTCACCTTGGATGCTAAGCACCTAGATAGTATCTTCTAAATCTCTCTACTCTGTTCACAACTTCCCCCTCCACAGACTCCATCCTTGTCCCTGGATGGGGTGAACATGGTTCTTATCCTCTGCAGCATCCTCTGGCAGGTGTCCCTGCTTCTGGTCTGGTCCCTTCTAGTTCATTTTCTACATAGAAGCTGACCATAAATAAAGGGTGAGGATGCTCCATCATGACCGAGGTGCTGAAACGACTCTTATTTCCTCTGGGGAGTAGCAGAAGGTTCTGAGGGTGGTTCATAGTTCTTGCTGTGGCCCCTGTCCCCTCCAGACCTTCCTATGTCACCCTTTCCTGCTCAAATCTAGACCAGTGGCTTTCAAATCCCTGCTTTAAAGTGTCACCTGGACAGGCTGCTAAATCAGAAAGCTCACGGAAGAAAGCTGTTCCATCTGAGATTCTGAGTCAGCAGGGATGGAGTTTGGCCTGAGAACCTGCATTTCTGTGGAGGGCTCAGGTGATGTTGAGGCAGAGCTGATGGTATCCACACATGGTTTCTGTCCCTCATTGGAACTGCTCACTCTCTGCTTCCCTATCCTATGTTTCTTCCTGAATTTTCTTCTCCTATCAACCCCACAACTCTCATCTTTCAGAGCTCACCTTAGCTCATCTCAGCTTTGGATGAAGTCAGACAGACCACCTCTTTACTCATAGGGTTCCCAGCACAATTTCTTTGAACTATGGGGAATCAAGTATCCCCTCATTGCTGGACTGAGATAATGAATGTTGAACCTGTCTGCCTTGTTATCCTGCTTCCTCAGATCCCCAAACAGTGAATGATGCACAGCGGGTCTTGCACAAATGTTTGTTCAATGAATGGATCGCTATCCTATGTAGAGACCCTCCCTGTCATGTATGGCATGGCAGTAGGAACTTGAGCACAGATGGAATTCATGGTCATGAACTGAAATTGACTAAACTGGGAGAGCATGGGGCTTCAACACAGCCCCTGGGGGTGGAAAATGACTTTCCAGCCCTGAGGCTCTGTATCCCATAGTGCAATGTGTGTGTGTGACATTCACATAGTCCTGTGTGTATGTGAGTCTGAGTATTAGGATTGGGACAGTGATCCCCATGGTGGCTTTTGTTCCCTGAGAATTTCTGGATCTTTTGAAAGTGTAGTTTCTGTTTTCCTTGTTCCAGTATTTTGGTTTACTGGTGCCTACCATTGTCACACTTCCTGTGCCCAGAGGACTCACCACTAACTCACCTTTCACATCCTTTTTTCTGATCATAGAATTTATATAGGCGTGTTATATGATTCTATTTTTGATGAAAGCTAAATGAAACCTCCCCACCACACAGAAGCCTTCCTGACATTGGTTTCTGTGGTTCCTGGTTTCTTCCTGACTCTGTTTCTCTTTCCCATCACCTCAGGATATCTGTCCTACCTCAGTCATGGACCAGCCACATAGAGGCTGAGTTGACCAGTAGGAGTTCTGTATCCACTCCTTACCATGTGCTGGAGATGAGAAGCTGTGGATTCTCTGCCTGCAGGGCCCTGAGCTCCATAATCACTGGGTCACTGAGAGGGGACAGATCCAGCCTGCAAGTACAAGAAGAAGCTATATTTCCTGGGATCCACAACAAAAATATGAAACATCAGGGTCCCGGATCCTTGACTCTGCTGTCTATAGATGGGAAGTGAGGGGCTTTATTAAGTTTATTCTTGAGACAAATCCAGGACAAATAATGGAGAACAGCAGGTTTAGCAGACAGAGATGTGTCCATGACACAGTCCTAGTGGAACGTGGTCAGTGTGCAGGGAGATCTGAAGCCAGCATGAAGATCTTTGGAACTTTCCAGAGCTGAAACAAGGGCTGGCCCTTTATCTCCCTTCCCACAGGTCAGTCACTGGAAATAGAGACTCTCCCAGGGATGGGAACATGGACATAGATGAGGGGATTCATATTGACAAGGGGTCACAGAATAACTACCAGCATTCCCAGTAGATCGAGGTCATGGCCATATCCCCATAGAGATTCTGAACAGAGAACCACCTCAGGCTCCTGTAGTGAAACCCAATGACCTTCCAGGGCTTCAACTACTTTCTGTTCTAGAGCTTTCTCCAACTTTTCCTTTGCCCAGACTGCTGTCTCCAGGTTGGCCCAATCAAAGCTTATTTCTCTATCAGGCCTAGGGAAAGCACTCATGGGCCATCCAATAAAGCAGGCCCTCTTACAACAGTACATTCTCACAATACTGTTGACTCCATAGCGTTCAGCAGAATTTGGCAATGGTGTCATGGGCTGGTGGGCGATCTTTATCTGTTTCTTCCCCCACAGCTTTAGCAGGATTGTTTGTGATAGTATCCCTAGTCCTGGACAAGTGCTTAGCACAGAGGGTCCTGATATGGATGCAAGCACATATGTATTCATGAATGAATAAATGATTGAATCACTGTCCTGGAGTAAGGCAAACTTGGGAGTCTGGTAAGGTAATAGCCTTGCTAATACATATGACTGCACAGTGCCCAGCTACCTACACTTTATGTCATTAGAATCCATGAGGTGGGTGTGACATTTCACCTGACAGATGAGGAAACTGAATTTTACAGAATATGGTGACTTGCCCAAGTCTCAGGTATAAGCGGCACAGCTGGTCAGGAGCCACTCTGACTATGCATTCCCCCTCCCACTTCTTTTCCGTATCCCGTATTCTTCACTCCCTCATGTCCCTTCTTTTGCCCCTGCCTAGAATAGAAATCCAGGGTTTTACTTACCACAGGATTCTGAGTTTGCAGGCAGGATTCCTCAGGCCCTTACACAGCTGCCTCACACCATGGTCTCCCAGGTCATTCAGCTGCAGGTCTAGCTCAGTCAGGCTGGAACTGGCACTGAGCACTGAGGCCAGGTCCTCACAGTGGCTGGATGTGAGGCCACAGTTGACAAGCCTGCATGGGAGATGCTCACCATCAGATTCTCCGGGGATCACTGCTCTTGGGAACTGAGCTCAGGTCTCCCTTTGTGAGTCTAGGCACGTGGTGCTAGCAGGTCTTAGCTTTTCTAGTGCCTTTTCTCATCTGGGCGGAAAATCCCATGCTTCCCATAGCTGAGCTGCAGAATCATGGAGCACAGGTTGAGCCCCACTGCTCTGCTGTGACTGGCCATGACAGACCTCCATGAGACCCAGGACAGCTCACCAGTGTATTTCAAGAGTCATTTAACATGACATTAACCAGCCATAGAATAGGGCATGATCTCACTAGTCATGTGAAATCTTAGTAAAGATGGAGTCCATAGAAACAGAGCAGAAGGCTGGTTACAAGGAAGAGAGCAGGAGGAAGTGAGGATACCATTCCCTGGCCTGGAGTTTTCTTTCCCTCTGCTTTATTTAGCCTCCTCCTCTGTGCTCTTCAGCTCTCCTGCAGCCACTTCCTCAGGATGTTTGTTCCACTGGAGCCCTCATGGGCCTGCTGTTAGCAATAGTTAGTGGGGTTCCCTGATGAATGTCAGTATTTCATGATCTCTAAGACTAGAATCTGTTTTCCATTTCTTTGTCATAACATTTAGGCCTCTGTTACAGGTGTGGGCAAGAGGGTGAATATGTAACTAAAAGAGAGCCTCACTGTAGGTCCAGCTTTTGCCTTTGTTTTCCTGCCGTCCCTCTCTACTTCAGGGAAGAACCCAGGCCAGACTCACCACAGTATCCTTAGTTGGCATCCAGGGCATCTCAGTGTCCTACAGAGACTCTGCACTGCACAGTAGCTCAGTGGATTTCCACTTAGGTCGAGCACCTCCAGACTTCCTGTGAACTCAAGTGTGGAGAAGAGAACCTGACAAGTGGCATTAGTGATTGGAGTCCACCTGGACCTGAGGGAGAGAGATATTTGGTAGATGTGATTCATGTGTGCATGGTCTGATGTGCACAGCCTCACAAGGCAGAGTATGTTTCTATCTGCCTGAGCACCAGGACTCAATATGCCGTCCCAGGATTCACCAGCTTCTACCTGTTCCTTTGTTCCAGCATCTGGATCCTTTCCTGGGTGGTTCCTCATCTACATCCTTATCATAGCATTTAGTGTACCCATTTTGTATCTGTTTCTGAGTCAGTCCAGTTGTGTTGGTGCCATTGTCAAAGGAGCAGCAGATTATGGTTAATATTTAAGCTGCCAACCTACCAGAAGGACATTCTCTGATGGGAAAACTCATTAGGCCAAGTCACTAGGCTACAGAATCTGGAATATCTTTTGCCTCTGTCTGTAAATTCACATATGCTATTGTAAATTTCCCTGCACCACAGTGTTTATCTCATGAATAAATTCTGACTTACTGGGCATTTACATCTCTGGATTGTTCTGAAGAATGCTCTTCCTTAAGCTGAATTGTGTAATTGATATCAGTAATGTTAGCTTATAAGAGTTTTAATGAATAAAAATTCATGTAAAAATGATACACATCCAATGCCTATAAAAATAACTCAATTTTCCCCAACTGCCAGAACAGCTGTGCAATAGCTTCAGAGTGCTTTAGATCAGATCAGGTGCCTTGTTAATGGTTTTTAAGATAAACTATTTCCAGAAAGGCAATCTTGTCTACAAAGACATATAGCCAGTTTTCTGATTTGTTGAACTAAGGTTAAAAGTGCAGAGCAACCTAAGTGCTGCATGTAGTATCTTCTGCTAGGTCTGACTGGTAACCTAGGACAGTGATTAACACTCCTCACAAGTTCCTGACCTCAGTTTTCTGATATGGGCATGAATCCTGAAGACTCAAAGTTTAGCCAACTAACTGTATATATATACAGGAAATAAGCTGACTTCATAGTCCTGAGAAAGAGATATAAATTTCCATATTTTTTTTTGGTTTAAAGCCACACACATTACAGAAAATACATTTTAAAATTTAAAATGGTTTAGCATCACTATTGCCTTGTTGAATGCCAATTGACATAATATTGACAGATTTATAGTAATCTGAGCCCAAACCACAAACTTATAACTGACTCAAAGAATGCAGAGAAACAACACTGCACTCTCTGATTCCGAGATAATCCAATATTTACAATTCCTGACTGCAGAATATTAGTTCAAAATGCTTACTTAGTCATGAGTCAGTGTAAATTGCCTTACTCCTCCTGGGAGAATACAGGGCAGAAGGTCAAAGCAGCTAATACACTCATATAGGTTCTAAGTACCCAATTTTGTTGTTTTCTTGGACTCTCCAGCACTTTATAATTATGACTCCTTTAAAATCCCTCATAAGATTACCTCTCAAGACAGGTAAAAAGTTTTTAATCACCATCAATGGAGAAAACAAGATACTCCATGACAAAATCAGATTTAAACAATACCTATCCACAGATCCAGCCCTACAGAAAGTACTACAAGGAAAACTCCAACCCAAGGAAGCTAACTGTACCCACAAAACCACTGGTAACAGATAATCTCACAACAGCAAACCCCAAAGAAGGAAAATGCACAAACACGACCATCAAAAGTTAACAGGAATTAACAATCACTGGTCATTAATATCTCTTAATATCAATGGACTCAATTAACATATAGTAAAAGGCACAGGCTAATAAATGGGTACGAAAGCCGAATCTATCCTTCAGCTATATACATGAAACACACCTCAACCTCAAAGACAGATATTACCTGTAAAGGGTTGGAAAAAGATTTTCCAATGGACCTAAGAAACAAACAAGTGTAATTATCCTAATATCTAACAAAATAGACTTCTGTTGACAGAGGTTTGTTTCTTTTCCACCCTGTCCTGCAGTCATTCAGTCCCAAAGAAACACACAGAGGCCTACATTACTTATAAACTGGTTGGCCTATTAGCTCAAGATTTCTTATTAACTAACTGTTACATCTTACATTAACCCATAATTCTTTTCTGTGTTAGCTACTTGCCCTGATACCTTTTATCAGCAATGTATTTTCAATGCTTACTCTGTGTGTTGGTGATAACTGCAGACTGATCCTTTCCGCTTCCCAGAATTCTCCTGTTCTGGTCGCCCTGCCTATACTTCCTGCCTGGCTACTGGCAAATCGGCATTTTATTTTATTTTTGCTTTTTTAAAATTTATTTTATTGAGATCTACATTTTTCTCTGCTCTCCTCCCTGCCTCTCCCCTTCCCTTCAACCCTCTCCCATGGTCTCCAAGCTCCCAATATACTTAAAAAATCTTGTCTTTTTCAACTTCCCATGTAGATTAGATCCATGTGTGTCTCTGTTAGAGTCCATATTGTTGTCTAGGTTCTCTGGGGTTGTGATTTGTAGGCTGGTTTTCTTTGCTTTATGTTTTAAAACCACTTATGAGTGAGTACATGTGATAATTGTCTTTCTGAGTCTGGGTTACCTCACTCAAAATACTGTTTTCTAGCTCCTGTTTTGGTAGCAATACATATACTTCCTGCCTGGCTACTGGCAGATCAGCATTCTATTAAAGCAATACAAGTGACAAATTATACAAGGTATAAGACCATTGTCTCACAGCAGACTTCAAACTAAAATCTAGCAGAAGAGATGGAGAAGGGCACATTATACTCATAACAGGAACAATCCATTAAGATGAAGTCTCAATCCTGAACATCTATGCTCCTAATACAAGAGCACCCACATATGTAAAAGAAACATTACTAAAGCTTAAATCACACATCAAAACCCACACACTAATAGGAGACTGCAACACCCCACTCTCCTCAATGGACAGGTCAACCAGACAGAAACTGAACAGAGAAATAAGAGAACTAACAGATATCATGACTCAAATGGAATTTACAGATATCTACAGAACATTCTACCCAAACACAAAAGAATATACTTTCTTCTCATGACCTCATAAAACCTTCTCTAAAGTTAAACACATACTCAGTAACAAAGAAAACCTCAACAGATATAAAAAAAATTGTAGTAACCACCCATATCTTATCAGATCACAATGGTTTAAAGTCAGAATTTAACAACAACACTAATCACAGACGCCTACAAACTCATGGAAACTGAACAGTGCTCTATTGAACTACCCCTGGGTCAAGGAAGAAATAAAAAAAAGAAATTAAAGACTTCCTAGAATTCAATGAAAATGAAGGCACAATATATTCAAATCTATGGCATACTATGAAAGCAATGCTATGAGGAAAGTTCACAGCACTAAGTGCCCACAAAGAGAAAGTGGAAAAATTCACACTAGTGCAATAATACCATACCAGAAATCTCTAGAACAAAAAGAAGAAGACTTACCCAGGAGGAGTAGATGACAGAAAATAATCAAATTGGGGGCTGAAATCAATAAAATAGAAATAATACAATAGAATAATACAAGGAATCAATGAAATGAAGAGCTGGTTCTTCAAGAAAATCAACAGAGAGACAAACCCTTATCCAAAATAATCAAAAATCAGAGAGAGAACATCCAAATTAACAAAATCAGAAATGAAAAGGGGGGACATATCAACAGACACTGTGGAAATCCAGAGAATTATTACTAGTAGGCCATACTACTAAAAACCTGTACTTCTCAAAATTGGAAAATGTAAAAGAAATGGACA
>NW_026068410.1:34621-39778 GCF_014885135.2 Alexandromys fortis | reverse complement strand
TTGACCAAAGAATGAATAAGGAAAATGTGGTACATTTACACAATGCAGTACTATACAGCAGAAAAAAAATAATGACATCTTAAATTTTGTAGGCAAATAGATGAATCTAGAAAACATATTGAATGAGGTTACCCAGACCCAGAAAGAGAATTATCACATGTAATCACTCATAAAGTGTTTTTTAAACATAAAGCAATGAAAACCAGCCCACAAATCACAATCCCAGAGAACCTAGACAACAATGAGGACGCTAAGAGAGACATACATAGATCTAATCTACATGGGAAAAAAAGAGACAAGATCTCCTGAGTAAGTTGGGAGCATGGGGACCTTGGGAGAGGGTTGAAGGGGAGGGGAGAGAAAAGGAGAGGAGGAAAGAAAAAAAATGTAGAGGTCAATAAAAATCAATTTAAAAAAGAAATAAAAATGAAATTAGACATTAAAAATCCAAATAATCCAATTTAAAAATGGGTTACAGAACTGAGCAGAAAGTTCTCAACAGAAGAATCTAGATGATTGAAAGACACTTAAGGAAATGTTCAGCATCCTTAGTCATCAGGGAAATGCAAATCAAAATGACTTTGAGATATCATCTTACACCAGTCATAATGGCTAAGATAAAAAAACACCAATGACAGCGTATGCTACAGAGAATGTGGAGTAAGGAAAACACTCCTCCATTGCTGGTGGGAATGCAAACTTGTACAACCACTCTTGGAAATCAGTATGGTGGTTTCTCAGAAAATTGGAAATCAACCTACCTCAGGACCCAGAAATACCACTCTTGGCCATATACACAAAATATGCTCAATCATACTACAAGGACATCTTTCAGCTATGTTCATAGCAGCATTATTTGTAACAGCCAGAAACTAGAAACACCCACGATGTTCCTCAACTGAAGAATAAATAAAGAAAATGTGGCACTTTTACATCTTAGAGTACAACTCCATGGGAAAAAAAAATTACATCTAGAAATCTGCATGCAAATGGATGGAATTAGAACAAAACCACCCTGAGTGAGGTAACCCAAACCCAGAAAGATAAACATGCTATGTGCTCATTCATAAGTTGGTACTATCTGTAAAGCAAAGGATATCAAACCTATAGTTAATGATCCTAGAGAAGCTAAGTAACAATGAACCCTAAGAAAAACATACATAGATCCACCTGGAAAGGGCAAATAGACAAGACAGCCTGACAAAATTGGGAGTATGGGGGTGGATATAGATGGGAGGTTAGAAGGAAAAGAGGCTGGGAGAAGGGGGGAAGAAAACTTGAGGGAACGGGATAGTCGAGATGTAGGAAGTACAGACATGAGAGCAAGAAAAGAGATATTTTGATTGAGATAGTCATTATGGGACTAGTAAGAAATCTGGCACTAGAGAAATTGCCAGGATTCCACAAGGATGACCCCAGTTAAGATGGAAACGGAAGGCAGAGACCCAAACTGAAACGGAGCACTGGACTGAGCCCCCAAAGTCCAGACGAAGAGTGGGAGGAGTGAGAATAGGATCAAAGGGGTCAAACCACGATGGGGACACCCCACTGAAACAGTTTACCTGAGCTAATGGGAGCTCACCACAACTCCAGTCAGACAAGGAAGAAGCCAGCATAGGTCCATACCAGTCCCTCTAAATGTCGGTGATAGTTGTGTGGTTGGGGCAGACTGCAGGGCCATTGGCAGTGGCACCAGAACTTATCCCTACTGCTTGTACTGGGTTTTAGGGAACCTATTCTCTTTGGATGGATACTTTGCTCAGCCTAGATATAGTAGGGAGGGCATTGAACCTTCCCTTAGCAATGTGCCTTGCCCTCTCTGAAGAATGGATGTGGGGGTGGGGAGATGGAGGGGATGGGAGGAGGGTAGGAAGAGGGAACTGGGATTGGTATGTAAAATAAAAAGATATTTTTTTCTTTTTAAAAAATAAGAATAAGGTGAAATAAAAATAAAAAGAGTTTTCATGGTCAAAATGTCTCTTCATAGCATACAAGGCCCAAGACAGTGTATGTTTATATGCCGGCTTGTCTATGTATACTCTATGCATGCAGAAACCTGCAGAGACTCCAAGCAGGGAATTGGATCCCCTGGAAGTGTAGATAAAGGTGATTGTGAGCCATCTGATGTGGGTGCTGAATATAAATCCACACCCTCCGAAAGAGCATCAGGATCTCTTAACGGTGGAACCAGTCTCTCAGTCCCAACAGGATGGTAGTTTTGATGCATGTTTAGTATGTACACTGAATGAGAGTGGAACTTCAGAATGCTATCATGAAACAAGAGGCATCATTATAAACCACACACAGAAGTTGCTCACTATGGTAGGTAGAAAGAAAATGGCAATTAAAGAGAACTTCAATTTTAGAAGGTGTGGACTTGTTGGAGGAGCTATGGTCTTGCTGGAGAAAGTGTATCATTGTGCAGGCAGGCTTTGAGGTCATATATATGCTCAAGCCAGGCCTAGTAGGACAGTCTACTTCTAGTTCCCTGGTTATCAACATGTAGCAGCTACCTCTCCAGCACTGTGTCTACCTGCAAACTGCCCTATCCCACCGTGATGATAATGGACTGAACCTCTAAACTGAAAGCAAGCCCCCACAATCAAATGTTTTCTTGTCATGATTTCTCTTTACACCAATAGGAGCCCGAAATAAGACACTCACCCTGCCATCCTTTATCCCTTGACTTTAACCAAGGTCTACCTATTTGCCTTACGTGCAATGGCTTCCTACTTCTCTCCCTGCCTTGTCTGATTTTCCCCTCAATTTTACTTTTTCACTATTAGTCAAAGCCTCTCCCTATCCCATGGAGTTATCCCCAGGCTCTGAAGGCCACTGTCCCTGTAAGCAGGCTGCTGTTCCTTGTTTCTCTGACCCTCTCTTGTCTCTGTCTTTGTACATACTTGGAATTCTTCTGAAGCTCCACACCAAGCCACTTCTCTTTCCATCATCTGTATCAAGGTCCTTCAAGGCTCACTTCTTTATAACCATACACTTAGAAGCAACTTATACTGGCCAAGAGCAGGAAAAACTCAATTCACTAAGATAGTCTCTCTAGGCAATATCAGAAGGCAATTCAGAATGGTGTTGTACTCGACTTTCAATACCAGAGAAAAAGTCCTGATTCATTAAGAAAATAAACGTGAATATAGGATAACAGAAACTGTGTGGCCCAGGAATCCCATAGAAAATTATATACATAAAAGACAAAAGGGGGTGTCATATTCCTTCTTTCATGCTGTTGATCAAACCTAGGGTCTTGGGCTTATTAGGTGAGGTCTTTTGAATGACAGGTCACCTAGACATGCAAATTTGAATGCTTAATCCTGAACTCTCTTTGAAGAGGCTTAGGAGGTTTGACTTCGTGGGAAGAAATACATCACTGGAGATAGAATTTAAGATTTCAAGGCCCCGAGC
The DNA here is from genome assembly GCF_014885135.2 of Alexandromys fortis. Taxonomy (NCBI): domain Eukaryota; kingdom Metazoa; phylum Chordata; class Mammalia; order Rodentia; family Cricetidae; genus Alexandromys; species Alexandromys fortis. The sequence continues at coordinate 36,361 of NW_026068410.1, read as the reverse complement.
CACACCCAGTACATTCTTTTTGCTTCCTGCTTGTGGTTCAAGAAATAAGCTCTCAGCTGCTGCTCCAGTCACATCCTTTTCCTCTGCCACGATGGACCCTGATCCCTCTGGACAGAAGCCCAGATAAACTCTACTATATGTTGCCTTGGCCATGGTGCTTTTCACAGCAACGGAAAAATTATCCAACAGAGTGGGCAATTTCTCTACCAAATGAGTAATATCCTTAGTCAATGACATTTTGAGACAACAGCACACTATGTAGCCCAGGCTAGACTGGGACTTCTGACCTTCTTGTGTCAGCCTTCTGAGTTTGGGATGACGTGTACCCAATCAAGCTCAGTTAACACAATATTTAGTGCTGCTCTCTAAGAAATGAAATTCTGTAAGATACTAATTTTCTGTTGTTTTGATAACTGATAAATCCTCAGTTCTCTACAGCAAATATGTTTTTATTATTCCATCCTATTAATACAAAATTAGAGTCTTTGAGGGAACTTCTATATGTATATAACACTGTTTAATGACATTTGTTTTCTTTGTCCAGTTTTTCCTCCTCTCCTCATCTTCTTCCTGTTCTCTAACCTTTGCTCCACTACTTTAAGCTATTTATTTTTCACATGGGCTCTTGCTGTGTTTTCAACTTGGAGTCAAAGTCCTCAACTCTAGATTACTGTTGTTTCTGATTATTTCAACAGTCACACCCTGTGTAATTAGAGTAGTTGGCTTTCTTCCCTTTCAGTTTTGAATCCTTGGGGGGAACAACTGTATTTCTCCTCTTGCAATTGATTGGCAGGGCCTGATATTAAGTCAGTGCTTATCAAAACATCTAAAGAGGAGAGAGGCTCATACTGAAACTGGTTTACCACTTCTGCACAGTGAAAGGAAACCCTGGAATACAAGGTCTACATTGCTGCTGGGATCGGTGGACATTAGGACACCCTCAAGCTGAGTGTCAGGCTCATGCTGCCTTCATTGAAAAGCATCTGATCAGGAAAAATGTAGGGACTCTACTGCATATACATTCTGGTGTGGGAAGACCGCAGGTCCAATGTACTTGTCATGGGGAGAGAAGATGGTGCCTGCAGGAGCTGGATGAGGTTTCTCTCAGAGAGAAAGCATGATGAGCGAGAGGACCAGTAAACTGTGGGTCATTTGAACCTTGTGAGGGCAAAGAGGATTTGAATCAGAGAAGGTGAGTGGTCCTTACCAAGCTCATACTTCAATTGTATAGTTAGGCACACAGAGGCAAACAGAGAAATGTGGTCAGATTCAGCACTTAGATCTCACCGACGACCTGGATCCTGATGACCTGAAACCAACTAAGAGTGCTGCTGGTGCTCAGAACATGTGTCCTCATGCAATCCATAGGGAAGCTGGAGAGAGGGCTGTGTCTGGATACTCACAGAACCATACTGGGGGCCGCCAGCGTTTGTCCCTCTTGTCCACAAGCGTTCAGCTGAAGCCTTTTCACATGGTGGCAGAACTTAATGCAGAAAGTGACCACCATGAGCTCCACGTCTGTCTGGACCACCAGGTGGTTAATGCCTTTCTGGAACACTGGGTGTAGCATATCCACTGAGGTATGCACCTTTGTTCCCTGAAAAATGTGCATTACATCTGTCAGGAGGTCTCCATCCTGAGTCTCATACAGACAATGGAGTAAACCCAAAGTATATGTTTGATGGTGTTGGGTTTCCTCTAGGATGTGCCGTTGTAGGTACAACCCTGTCTTCTGAAGCA
>NW_026068410.1:8339-29752 GCF_014885135.2 Alexandromys fortis | reverse complement strand
CCCGACAGCTCTGCTGGAGCAGAGACGCCATGCTCAGCTCTCCCAGGCAACTCCAACCCACGATGGACTTAGGCTAGAATCTTCCCGGTAAGCGCACCTTGGCGTGCTTACAAACATTATTAGAAATGGGCTAGTCCAGGGGCGAGAATTAGCCTGTAAGGGTTAGAGTTCATGGGCCAAGCAGTTCTTTAAATGAAAAAAAAAAAAAAAAAAGACAGAGGCTGGAGAATCATGATCACAAGGTCCCCATTTTTATATGGTGAGTTTGGAAGCATCTTGGTCTACAATCAATCAGTCAGTCAAATAAATAAACAACAACAACAAAAAAGTCAAACAAATAAACAACAAAAATAACAAAAGTTACTCAGTCTCTGTTTTCTGTCCTGGCAATGGAAAACTAACACATTTGTTCTTGATGTGACTGCTCCACCATGTTTACAGCTCACTTTACAGGCTTCCCCCATCCTGCCTTGGCCAAGGTGCTGCAGAAAATTTGGTGAGAGCACAGAACGCATGCATCACTTCACACAATCAGGTCTTGAGAGACCGACTTCTTTGGCCAACTTGCCTTTGAAATCCTGATCTATAGATCTGCTCCCATTGTCTTCTGTGGGAAGACTTCTAACATCTTCCAGGTGCAGCAGGCTGCCCACTAAGGTCTGTGGGCAAGGTCTGCCTGGCTCAGACCATGTCCTCCTAAGGTGTCCAGAGAGGATTCAGCTCTTCCTAGGCTATACTCTTCAAGACCTTCCAGCTGGGATGTACCTGTTACCATGCACACATCTAATTCCTCTTCAGTTCTTTAAAAAGTCACACTTTAAGAACATCTGGGGCTGCAAGTTAATGTTGTTAAAGAAAAAAAAATTGTGAACTAGATACAGATCCCAAGAATCCCTGTACACACTGCACTTGCATTGTGGCCCATGTTATTCAAGGCTCACAAAGTTGAGTCAAGGGATCCACACAGTAAGAGGGCTAGCTAGACTTGCTCCATTGAAAAACTCTGAGCATGAATGAGAGCCTCTGCCTCACTGAATATGGGAGAGCAACTGATTAAGATTTCAGACTTCAATTTAGGGTGCTCACAAGCATACACACTGCAAACCCCAAAATAAGTATGCCCCAATACACATAAAGATGCATACACATATATATGCACATCATAATACACAGAAAAAGAAGAAAAAGCCAGTAAAAAAATCCACAGGAAATGGATGAAAATGGGAAATATCTTACTAAGTGAGGTAATCATGCCCAGAAATACAAATGACACATTTTCTGTGTCATATGTGGATCATACATCATATGTTATATATTCTGCATATTATCTATCTATCTATTTAGATATGAGTGTTTAATTTGCTATCTTTAAAGTTTCTTTTAAATAAATCTTGAGAATTTCTTATGCCCATATCATTTCTATATCATTTCAGCCTTTTAGTCTCCTTTCTAGCTCCTCTTGTGTCTCCTCCTTCCCTCTCAAATTCACATTTTCTATTTTAATTATTGTTGCATACCTTCAAAATACATAATTACATACAGGCTCAGTCTACTTTGTATTGTGCTTATGTATATAATGCTGACCACTTGGGATTGGATAACCTACAAGGGACTCATCTCTGGAGAAGACTGAGTCTCCCTCTGTCAATAGCCATCAATTGCCTATAGCTTTTTATCTAGAGGTGGGACCATGTCAGACTTATCTGGAATGTCTCTCAAAGTCAGGAAAAGTATGATGAGCCTGGGAGATGGATAGGGTAAAATATCTTAAGGGGTTAAGAGAGAATAGGACCCTTTTGATGTGAAAATGTTTGAGGCTTAAGTGGCTCAAGGTTAAAGTGAGGACAGGAATTTGTGATAGAGGAGAGGAGTGGGTGGGGATGTGCAAACCAAAGCTAACAATGTATGGAAGATCATATGGCAACTCACCACTTTGTAAGCTAATCAAAAATATAAGTAAACAAGCATGGCACATCAAGTTAAGGCAGAATTGAGCTCCTCCCCTTGAGTCAAGCCTGGGCAAAGTAATTCAGAATGGGGAACAGGTTACCAAAAGTCAGCTAAGCACCAGGGACAGGTTCTGATCTCACTGCTGGGGACCTTACAAAGAGACCAAGCTACACAACTGTCACACACATGCACAGGGCCTAAGTTGGTCCCATGATGTGTCATGCTTTGTTCAAGCCCATGGGAGGCCTGCCCCTCTCTAAATGGAGAGGGAGGAGAAGTGGATGGGGAACAGGGTAGAGGTGAAAGGGTGTAGGAAAGAGTTAGGTGGTAGGAACATGTGGAGAGGAGAAAGGAAAAACTGTGATCTGTGTCTATAACAAAAAATGTTATTAAGTAAAATTTTAAAATTAGATTATAGATACATAACTTAAATAAATGCAGGCTAGTGAGCAATGGGTGCACAGTGCTTTCCTCATACTGGTCAGGGAGGATGCAGAGACTCTGAAACAATTAAAACTTGTTGCTGTTGCTCTTGGTAGTTGGCCAGAACTCAGATTAAGTTCCTATTGCTGAAGACACAATAAACTTTTGTTATAGAACTTAGAGATTACAAGTTGGAACAGACATGAAACTTCTTACACTGAGTAACTTTCATAGTACTAGCAGGTGATATGAGGACACTGGGGTAGAAAACCATCAATGATATTATCTCGTGGTGATTCTGAATGCTATAACACTAACCCACCAGGAAAGACGCGCTTATAGATGCAGCAATGATTTGAGGGTTATAAACCATCTGCCTTCTGATTAGATTTGAAGAATTTCTGCGTAAATTTGAACTCTACAGGAGGGAATTGGTACCATGATCTAAATCCTATGGTTCAGGATGTTACAGCCCCTAGGGAAAGATCTAGTGGTATTTTGGTAAATGGACATAGTGTTAAACTGACTTCTGAATATTTGTGCTTAGACCCATAGATTAATGTTTCTCTCAAATGTAGGTGTTTGGTTTTGTGAAAGTCCCTGGAAGAATTAGGATCACTTTAAGATCCCTTTTGGTTACAAGCATCAGGGGATCCATTTTCTGGTGAACTGATTACCATTGCTATGCAAAAGACCTTTTAAAATTGTTAATACAATTTACACCTAAAGCTAGTCCGTTTCTAAATACCAAAACCTCTTATCTGTGGCTCCCTTTAGGAAACAATCCAAAGCAATCCTTAGTCACATGGCATCTTGGTTTTCCAATTTTTTTTCCAACAAAATTTCCAACCAAATTTTGCAGAGGCTGTGAAGCCTTCAGGAAGAATTCAGATAAGATTCAAACACTTCTGACAGAAGGCAGCCATAACAAAAGATGATAGCTAGGAAATTAGTTCAAAGCCCAGATGCTAATACTCAGGAATTCAAGGCAGCTGCAATGCTCTACACTCCTCCTTGGCCAGAGAAGCTTCTTTCTGCAGCGGGCAGTAATTAATGTAGAGACTCGCTGTTAAAATGCTGGGTAAGTGTCTGTTGAGTGCTTGGCTCTAAGTGGGATATCTAAATGGAGTCACCAAGGCTCTTGGAACATTGCGAAAGAAGAGACAGAAAGAATGAATGAGCTGGAGGACAGGAAGAGATGCTGTGTTTTTCTAAAACCAAATGGCACTGGCATAACTGGATGTCTACACACAGAAGAATGCAAATAGAACCATATCTATTCCCATGCACAAAGCTCAAGTCCAAGTAGATCAAAGACCTCAACATAATGCAGAGCAGAGGATAAGCAGGCTATAATCCATAACACCAAAGAAGCTAGGTAACAAAGAGGACCCCAAAAGGGACACTCATGGAGGGCTCCAGGAAGGGAAAATGGTTGAGATCTCCTGGGTAAACTGAAAGGGGGGATAGAAGAGAAGTGAGTGGATGGGATGGGGGAACATGAGGGATTGAGATGGAAGAATGGGGGGAAGGATAGAGAAGGAGAGCAATGGAAGAAATATCTTGGTATTGGGAACCAATATGGGTTTGGGGAGAAATCTGATGCTAGGGAAATTCCCAGGAATCCACAAGGATGACCCCAGGTAAGACTCCTAGCAACAGAGGAGATGGTGCCCGAACTGGCCTTCCCCTGTAATCAGATTACTGTAACTCTGTCATCATAGAACCTACATCTGGTAATTTATGGAAGCAGATGCTGTGATCCACAACTGGGCTGAGCTCCTGGACTTAAGTTGAAGAGGCAGAGGAGGGGTCATATGAGCAAGGGAGGTTAAGATCATGATGGAGAAAACCACAGAGACAGCCGACCAGGGAACTCAGGAACTCTGCACTGCTAGCTGCTGAACCTGTGTGGGACCAAACTAGGCCCTCTTAATGTGGGTGACAGCTACATGGCTTGATTTGTTTGGGACCCTTCTGGCAGTGGGACCAGGGCTTATACTGGGTGTATGAAGTGGCTTTTTGGAACCCATTCCTGAGGAAGGGGTACCTTACTCAGCCTTGATATGGGGGGCTTTGTCCTACCTCAACTTGGTATACCAAACTTTGTTGACTCCCTAAGGGAGGTTTTACTCCTTCTGAGGAGAAGATATGGGGTGGCATGGGGGAGGTGGAGGAAGCTGGAGAAGGAAAGGGAAGGGAAGCTGGGATTGGTATGTAAAATGAAAAGAAAATATTTTCAAATGAAAAAAATCTAAATTTCACAACAAAAAAAGATGTTTTTCTGGATATTACATGGCTGTTACACTGTGAACTCACTACAAATGTAGCTGCTTGTGCATGAGTTGCACAAGACCAACGGAACAAGGTCAGTAATTATTCTATCAGGCAGCACTTAATTGGATTCAGATTCTTTAAAAAAATGAAAACAAAAACCAAACAAATCTACAATGACAGCAACAAAATAAAAATCAGAGAGGACATAAAAATGGGAGGCAATGATTGAGTAGAGGGGATTTGGAAGTGAAGATTATCGAGCTACAGTGTATAAAATATGAAAATTTGAAACAAATAAATAAAAGTTATTCTAGGCCTGCATTCCCAGACCCCTTCCCCTCCACTCTGCTCACGCCACACCTCTTCCCAGAGATACTAATCACCTCCTAGACCCACTTTTGCCCATGGGACCCACCTGATCATCACAAACATTTTAATTTACCCTGGTGATGTGAAGACAGATATTCTACCTGCACTCTCTGGAGCACCACCTCCCAATCCCGACAGGTCTGTAGTTGCTTCCCAGAGACCATGAACTCCTCCTGGTTTATTTCCCTTCCTTTAGGACTCAGTAGCCACAGACTCTTCTCCACCAGGAATCCTTTAGCCCAAGCATGCGGTACCGAGACACAGGTAAGCTACATGCGTTTTTCTGTGTGCTCCCTGGGACAGCCACCCCATTATTGCTCATCAACCCATGGCTGCTAACATCACATCCATCCTTCAGGCTCATTTTGGCACATACATCTTGTGCTTAGATCCAGCCTGGTGAGCCTGCCTGACCCTTCGCTGACTGTGCCTTTCCCAATCCCCAGACCTGGTACTAGTCCAGGCTTATGAGGTCCACCTGCACACTTCCTAAACTCCAGGTAGGGTAGCAATTCTGTAGATAATACCAACCTTCTGTGTTCATATTAGAAAAAGAACCAATAAAAGAAGCCCATATGGCGAGTAGTCATTGCAATAGCAAGGTGAAAGGTCAAGACAGTATTTGTTCTCACTCAATTCAATGGTCACACAAACATGTCCTCCAGTGATAATTACCTAGATGAACCATAGGATGAAGAATGTAGTTGAACAATCATAAACCTCAAAGAATTAATGAGTTTAAAGAAGTCAGGACCAACTAGATCAATGAACTTAAAGGGAATGAACCCAAAGAGAATAAATACCTGAGTGTTGTGTAAGAAAACACAAAGCTAAATGAAACTGAATTCAAAAATTCAGATAGAAATATTGAAGACCACTCAAGGTGAAAAGTAGATGAAATTGAAAACTTTGATATCCCAATTAGAAAATTCACAGAAAAGTCTTACAAGTAGAATGGATCAAATAGAAGACAGAATACAAACATTCAAAGTTAAGTAGAGGAATTAGATCACATAAGCAAAGGATATTTAAAAATTGCAACAAAGAAAGAAATAAGCAAAAAACTGGATGAACTTGTAGGAAATTTGGCTTACTTTGAAAAGACCAAATATTCTATTTATAGGCATAGATGAAGGAGAAAACTCCCAAGTCAATGCACAGACAAGATCTTAAAAAGATGATAGAAGAAAACTTCCCCCAAATTAGAAAAAAAAATCTGTATAGACACAAGAAGCACAGATATTACATATAGAATGGATCTGGAAAAAAGTTTTCTATGACATATTATCATTAGAACACTAAATATTCAGAGCAAAGAGAGGGTATTGGAAGCTATAACAACAACAAAGAAAACCTCTAGTCAAATATAAAGGCAAACATATCAGAATAACAGCTGATTGTTCCATGGAAACTCTGAAAGCCAGAATATCCTAGAGCAATGCACTCCATATTTTAAAAGTGGTAGATGTCAGCTTTGTCTTACTGTTCCCAATCAAACGATCTGTCATAGTTGAAGTAGAAAGAAAAACTTTCCACAGTACAAACAGGTTAAAATAATTCACGTCCACCAATCCAGCCCTGCAGAGAATACTGGAATCAATACTTCTACTGAAGAGAATAATAATCATAATTAAGAGACAGTAGAAGGAAAATATTATTATTGAAACACACAATGTGAATAAGAAGACCAAAAACAGGTTTATTATATCAACATACATAGCTTTCAATAGTATCTTCAATAGACTTACTGACATCTATTCTCTCATAAAAGGCCAGCTTGATGGACTAAGAAAGGAAATCTGTCTTTCTCTTGTGTCTAATTACTTATCTTGGCTTTAAAGATAGGCAGCACCTTAAAGAGAAAGGATGGAAACCGTATGCCTAGCAAATGGACCAGGAATCAAGCAGGGCTGCTCTCCTACCTGACAAAATAGACTTCAAACTAAAATGAATCAAGAGAGATAAATAACAACATTTTATTATAATCAAAGAAACAATTAGCCAAGAAGACATTACAATCCTAAAAATGTACGCAACGAAGTCTGGTGGTTCCAGTTTTGTAAAAAGTGTAGTGCTAGAAGGAAAGCACAGACTGACATTAAGCTATGAACAACAGGTGATTGCATACTCCATTTTCTCTACCATACAGCTCATCTTGAAAAAAAGTGACAGAGAAACATCATAATCAAATGACACTGTACATAAAATGGACTAGACAGATACATACAGAATATTCCACCAAAACAACAAAGAATATACTTTCTACTTAGCAGCCCAAGGAAGGTTCTCTAAAATAAACACACATCTTGAGACACAAAGCAAATCTTGTTTATTTTAATTACAACACTCTTTGGCCAATGGCTCAGGCATAGTCATAGTTAGCTCTTTACATCTTAAATTAACCAATTTCTATTCATCAATGTATAGCCACAAGGGTGTGGCTTACTGGTAATGTCCTGACATCTTTCTCCTTCAGCAGCTAGATGGCATTTGTCTCTGTCTACTCTCTATATATATCTCTGTTCAGATTTCATGCCTGGCTGTACTTTGTTAAACCATTGGCCAAAACAGCTTTATTCATCAACCAATAAAATCAGTACATATACAGAAGGCCATCCCACATCATCTCCTGTTTTCTGTCTATTTAAAAAGAAAGGTTTGGCTTTAACATAGTAAAATTACATATACAAAATGGTTATCAAGCAAGAATTATTGTTACAATGTTTAGTCCATTTACATATCTATCATCTATTCTATCTTTGTGAGTCTAAACATTTATGTCTAATTTATCTTTTATTATGACTAAGGAAAACTACAATTATAACTAGCTAGTCTTCAACTCCAAAGACCCTAGAAGGATATAATATTATGTAAATAAACAGGAAGTGCATTGTAATCACCTTCCAAACTCTAGAAATGACAGAGACATTTTGTTGGATGAACAGTCAATCGAAGTTCTTCTGTAACACTGGGGCATTTATCTTCAGCATACAGGCCCATAATAGCAGACAGACATTTCAGTGAAGCAAAAAATTCAAAGATCTATTCAGCCTTGTACTGGCAACGTTTATCACTTGCTTTCCTCTGTGTCCTGCAGAATGTCTGTCAGTTCTTTCTGCAAAGCAAGAACCCTTAAGGACCACCCCCTCTTTTGGAAAATTCAGCAGTCACTTTTCTGTGGTCTTGTATGTCCAATTCATATAGCATGCTATCAAGGAGTCCAGGCAAAAGCAGGTCCTTACCAAAATGTTTAGCCTTGTCTCATTAAAGGCATATTCCATAATGAGTTTCTGCAATGCCCATTAACCTCTCTGAAGTAATTGGTGCTGCCAGAAGCAGACANTAGCCTTGTCTCATTAAAGGCATATTCCATAATGAGTTTCTGCAATGCCCATTAACCTCTCTGAAGTAATTGGTGCTGCCAGAAGCAGACATATCTCACTGTTGAGAAAAGTTTTAAGTTCTTAAAATGTTTTAAAGGCCATTTAAATATTCTTTTTGTCTTTGAATGATTGAAGTTATCTATCTAACTGAAATATAACTCTGGATATACAGAAAACCTAACTAACTTGACTATTTTGATATAAGTTTGATTATTATAGATGACTTTTAATTAATCTGTATTTCTTAATTATTTTCTGTATTAATTATAAGTTACATTCCTTTTTAAAATAATTTCTTTTATTTTATTTGTTTAAAAAAGAAACCAAACTACTTTTTAAAATTTTACATACCAATCTCAGTTCCCACTCCTTCCACTCCTCTTATTCACATAGCAAATCTTAAGCAATTCAGAAAATTTGAAATATTTCAGTGTATCTTGTCTAATCATTATGAAATAATAATTAAATTCAACAGCAAACAAATCAATAGTAAATACACAAACTCATGGAGATTACTCATTGCTTAATAATGAATAAGTCAAAGAAGAAATCAAGAAAGAAATAAGAAAAATTCTGTAAGTAAATGAAAATAAAAATAACAACAATACAACCAAACAAAAACTTAGCATAGGTTAAAAGGAACTCTAAAAGAGAAAATTATAGGTCCAAGTACCTACATTAATCATCAGAAAGAAAACAGATAACCGACTTGATGAAGAGACTCAAGATTTGACCAACAAGGTCAAACCAAGCACAAATCTAGAAGACAGCAAGAAATAAAAAACAAACAAACAAACAAAACCAGGCAGAAGTCAATGAAACAAAGAAACATGAATCAATGAATCTGAAAGCTGGTTCTTTGAGATCATAAAGATTGACTGACACTTTACCCAAATAACCAGAAGCTAAAAGGGAGAGGACCAAATGTACGGAGTCAGAAACGAAAACGGAAACGGAAACATTTCAACAGACTCCCAGAGATTCAGAATGGTCCAAGGAAATAGTTTACAAGTCCTTTACCCTACTGAGTTGGAAAATCTAAAAGAAATGCACAAAATTCTGGATTCATCCAAGCCCAAAGTTAAACAAGAAGAGATCAACAAGGTAAACAGACAAATAAAAAATATGGAGATTGAGACAGTATAAAATGACTTCTGACCAAAATCAGCCCTGTAGAGAAGGATTTACAGCAGAATTCTACTGATTCCCAAACAAGATCAACAACAATCTTTCTAAAGTTATTCAAAATCAACCAACCAACCAACCTTACAAACAAACAAACAAACAAAAATTTCCACAAAAACAAGAACACTTCCAAACTCCTTCTATGAAGCCAGTAGAACTCCAATATCAAAACCAGACAAACACACACACACACACACTTGTACACACAATAAAACAAATAAAAATCGGTCAAAAATTACATGCCAATTTCACTGATGAACACAGATGAAAAAATCCTTAATGAAATATTTATAAACTGAATAGAATCACATGTAAAAAAGATCACCCATTACAATAAACTGGTTTTCTACTTAGAAGCAGGTTAGTTCAACCCATATCTATGGTTCTTTGAAAGAAAAATGCCCCAGTAGGGAGTGGCACAATTAGGAGGTGTGGCTTTGTTGGAATAAGTGTGGCCTTGTTGAAGGAAGTGTGTTGCTGTGGGGGTGGGCTTTGAGGTCCCCCATGCTCAAGATATGTCCATATGAACACAGACTCCTACTACTGCCTGAATATCTAGATGCAGAACTCTCAGCTCCGTCTCCTTCTTCAGCACCATGTCTGACTGCATGAGGCCATTTCCTTCCATGATGATAGCGGAACAAACCCCTGAAACTATAATCCAGCCCCAATTAAATGTTTTCCTTTATAGAAGTTGCCATGGCCATTGTGTCTCTTCACAGTAATAGAAACACTAACACTCATTAAAAATATAAATCATATAAATGGGCTTAAAGAAAAAATTATATGATTATCTGAGTTATAACACATGATATGACATAGGAGGATTATACATAGGAGGTTTAAATAATTCTATTAGAAAACTTCCTTAAATGATAACCAATTGCATCAAAGTGTCAAACTAAAAAATTTTTAACAAAATTAATCTAATGAAATTTAGTAGCATTTCTATCAACTATCAACAATTATGCACAGAAAGACTTTGATAAAACCCAAAATTCCTTCATGAGAAAAGTTGTAGAACATATAGGACCAGAAGACACAAACCTCAACTTAATGAATACTCTTTATAACAAACACACAGACAACAGTTTCCTAAATGGAGAAAGACCTCAAAGTAATCTATTCAAAATCATGAAACAGGACTGTCTACTATTCCCGCTCCTTAATTTTTTTTATTTTAATTTTTATTCTATGAGTATGGGTGTTTGCCTGGATGGATGTCTGTGCACCATGTGTGTGCAGGGCCCTTAAAGGTCAGAAGAGATTGTTAGATCTGTTGGAACTGGACTTGCAGACAGTTGTGAGCTGCCATGTGGGTGCTGGGAATTGAACCCATGTCTTCTGAAAGAACCGCTGGTGCTCTCAACTGCTGAGTCACCAGTCCAGCACCTGCCCTCTCTCAGGTGAATATAGTGCTCAAAGCACTCGCTGAAGTAACAAGGCACGAGAAGGAAATTAAATGGATTAATGAAAAAAAGTCAAGTTAGCACAGTAATAGTAACCCTAACTAAGACACATACTAGCTGTGAGACTGATGCACTACAGCAATCAGCATGACAAGGTATCTCCAAAGGTACAATGGTAGCACTTATATCTTGGTGGTAACTAATAGTTTCCTAATGGGACTTAGCCAAGCATGCATGGCTAGTGAGGTCATGGATCTTAGAGGAGACGCTGCTACTGTCATTTTACTAAACCACTGCAATCCCTCACTGCATTCTAAAGACTTGTGCTTATACCCACAGATCATCAATCAGCTTCTTTTTAAGCAGATGGAAACCATTATATAATATCACATCTAGTTAAGTTGATTGGTGAGATAAACATCTCCAATCAATACATAAACAACAAACCCCCTATGCCTAATGCTCAGAGAACATGGTGGAAGGAGAAGAGGAAAAAGAGGAGGAGAAGGTGAACAAGAAGGAGGAGGAGGAAGAGGAGGAGGAGGAGAAGAGGAAGAGGAGGAAGAAAAGGAAGGAAGAATGGAAAGATTTAAGAGCCAAAAAAACTAGGAAGTATGCTGTAAGATTGTGTCTAAAGACATGGCAGGGAAGTTGTACTCACGAACTCAACACTATGGCTGCTTAAAGAAGATATGACCAATGACAACAGTTGACATGCCATTGTGGATGAGGTATCTCACGGGGCCCCATCCCTGGATGAAAGCTGTGGTTACTTAATGACTGCTGAGAGGAGCATTAGTCTTTCCCAGGGATGACCTCCTAATGGTAATCCAGTATTAAGTGGTCTCAAGAAGCCCTATAATCATATACATACAAGCAACACTACATGAACTCAGAAGTTGTGCTTAAATATTTATTTGAATATTTACACACACACACGCGCGTGTGTGTGTGTGTGTGACTGTAACAATTAAAGCAAAAGAGGGCATGAATTTGACAGGGAGCAGGGTGGGGCCATCAAAAAAAGTTCTTCTGAAAATGGGAAAAAGCAGAATCTGGGTTTCCTAAGCCATCGCCCTGCCTGCCAGGGTCCTCTAATCCACGAGCTGTTCAGGTACAGCAACTCTTTAGTCCTCATGACTTCACACTTGCTATTATCATTCCTAAGGTTGCTGCACTGCATGGATGTTATTGCATTTATATGTGTCTATAGATGCTTCAAGTTCTTATTTTTCTTCTTCCCTTTCCATTTTGAATGGGAAGTGATGGGACTGATTAAGCCTGGACCATATTGTAGCGCCCTAGATTCTACAAGTGTAAGGAATGCTTTTGTTAGAGTTTAGCTCAGGTTTCAAGGTGGCATCTCCTAGCACAGAGAAGCAATATTTCTCAAGGTTAGGCTCTTAGCACCCAGAGCTGTACTTTTCTGACATTGGTGTGACTGTCCTCATTGCTCTGATGTCAGAGAGAGGGAGAGAAGGGTGTTAAGTGTGATTGTGACATTGAAGACTGAATACAGTTCTTCAACTGTGAGCCTTCACTTTTCTAAGCCTTGCTCTTCTTATGGCCAAGGTGGGACATTAGCAGCCTCCCTCTCAAGAGTGTCGTAAGATTTAAGTGCAAGTGAGATACACGTGATGCCCTAGGTACCAGGCCTGATATGAGGTGGGTGCCCAACAAACATCTGATGACCCCCTGGCCACCTGGGAAAGTCAGTGATGTGGAATCCTGTGGTAATGGATTCTCCTGCCTGTCAGTTCTCTGCCCAGAAAGCCAGTTGTGTTCTTGTGTCTGAGACCACAATGTCCTTAATTCCAAGGACCTAACAGTGGGACTCTAGGAATAGGATCTCTAAGCTGCTCTCGAGGGTTCATCAGGTCCTGGGTGTTATGCTGGCACTTGGCCCAGGGGATTGAGTCTTTGCTCATGTCTTTGTGCCACCTTAAGAAGTTCACTTCATGTGAGCAGAGTATTTAGACGTTTCACCAGTGGCCACCTAGTCCCAGGAGTTTCTTAATTACTGTGCCATGGGTTAGAAGGAGGTTCCCAGTTCTGAGACACACCCTCTGATATTGGAAGATTGGGTGACTCTTGACCCGGAAACTCATGGTCTGGGGTGTGCCTGGATAAGCTTAGTGAAAGTTTGTTAGGGCTCTCCTAGGGAGAAACAACAGTGAAGAATCATTTTCTTCCCCAGTTTCCACTGTGCTTCAGACACAAATTCTGAACTCTTAGAATGATCCTGTGAGATGGGGCTATGGCTAACATCATCAACACCATAGGATGTAGAATCACCCAGCTGACATGTCCCAGGTAACACTTGTGAGCAATAGGTTAGGCTAACCGAGGTGCCACCTTTATTGTAGGTGGCAACAGTCCAAAGACTGAAGTCCTGGACTGAATAAAAAGGAGAAACTGAGCTGAGCACCAGCAATCATCTCTCTGCTTTCCGACTAAACACAATGTGAGCAGCTGTTTCTGTCTCTGGCAGCTACGGCTTTCCTGCTAAAATGTACTGAATTCTCAATCTGTGAGCCAAATAAACCCTTTCTTTTTAAAATTGCTTTTGTCAGATGTTTCATTCCAAAAACATACCAAGCAACTAATACCTCTGAGGCACTAAATTTATTAGGATCTCACTATGTAGCTCAAGTTATCTTGAGCTCAGGTTCCTCCTGTCTCTGTTTCCCCAGTTCTGGGATTACAAGAATATGTCTGTGCATAGTTAATAATATTAGTTTTAAGTCATATGATTTTTGTTAGTTTTTTTCTAAAACTTCTAGGTGGAAATAGCGTAATAAGGTAGAGAGATTCTGGTGGACGTCCTAGGACTGAGGTCCAGATTTCAAATAATAGCTGACAGTTACTAAGTGGCATCCTAAGGCAGGTGGACATCTTTACCCTCAGGCACAGTTTCATAGCCAACAACTTGAGCACAGAAGTTCGAGATGCAGTGGAATTGCTTTAAATGGAATAACTGGGAAGCTGGGAACAGTGAGGGAAAGGGCAAGAGAGAGAAAAATGCTGATGGAAGAATAAGAGGAGCCCTTGTGGAAACAGTTTAACCTCTGCTACAATACCATCAGTGGAGTCTTCCGAAAGCCCACGTGCAGTGGGCTTGTGCGGAGCATTAAGATGTGAGATCTGGATTTGTTATAGAGGTGGCAGTGGAGCAAACCGTGAGCAGTGTGAAGGCTCAGATGGTGACGACTGGATACAAATGGATAGAGTGACTTGTTCCATGTCACCCAGGAAGTGAAATATGGGCGACTACTGAGGGTAATGGAGTTTGACTCTGTGGCTGACATTTTCAAAGCTTAATGTGGGGTTGGGTAAGAATGGACTTTGAAGGGAAAAACAAGGGTTAGGTGTGGGCAGGACTTTCATAGACTAGAAAAAGGATGGAGGAGGAGGAAGTCATTTCTCAGGCTCCGCATCTGTCTCTATGTGCTGTGAGCTTGAACAAATTAAATTCTCTTTCTCTAGGTCCTGTGCACCGGAGAGAGGTGGCTACTTTGATGCCTGAAAAGGGGAAGAAGTGAGGGTATGGCCTGTGTGAGACTGCAATAAGGGGCTCAGTAGAAGAAACTGGCTGAAGCTGAAGCAGGAACCTACCCTTTTCACAGGCTCCATTTCAAAGGAAGAGACCTTCTTAGACCTTCAACACCTTCGTGACCTCTGGGATTTCAGTGTCTACTCAGATTCTGAGCTGAATTCTGGGTGTCAATTGGTTGGCTCACTGCTGATCCACAGGGTTCTAGTCTCCCATCTGTCAATGCAACTTAGCACTGCAGAGCCCAGAGGGTCATTTCTATCCTGTGACTCTTAGCACTCCACCATGGCTCCTCAGCCCTTCCATCTAAGTCCTTCACCCTGGGTTCCCATAGAGTTGGAGTCTCACCAGTCAAGAAAAATCATCCATGTGGACTTGAAGTCCAATCCACAGACCTCAGCTCAGCTTACCTTTGCGTCTGAATTCAGATTTGTCAGGTTTAACAAGTTTCTTTATTGACATTTCAGAGTGTCTCCCAGATTCATAGCATAAGCCCTGTGATTCCGCGTAGGGCAGGATAGGAGACCCAAAGTGAACAAGAGAGGAAGAATGTCCTGTGGAAAGGAGAAAAGTGGCTGAGTGTTTGTCAGAGCAGCAGAGGTACGAGCCAGAGGAGCAAGGGTTGGTTTTACCTACTTATCCTCCACCTTTCTCCATAGTCTCATGGGGGAGAATGACCCTCTCACAAGTGCTGAGAAATGGTTCTTCAGTGGGTTCTTGAAGTTCACACACCTGCCCCTAATCTCTATTCCTCTCTGGGCCTCAGCTTCCTCATGTGGGGCTCTGAGATTTTGTCCCACAGGGTTGCAAATTATAACAATAACAGTAACAGCAATTGCTTGGGCTTGTCCTTACAATTATTGAACATTTATTGAATACCGGACTGTTTAATATTCAATGTGGATTATTACTTTACTGCCACAGACTAGGGAGACAAATGTCTGCTCTCCCATTTCCCAGGTGAAGACCTGGAGGCAGAGGGCTATAAAGTGACTTGCTCATTGAGGTAGAGCCAGGACTGGAGTCTGCCTCTGCCCAGATCCAAGGTCTGGCTTTGTAACATCAGTGTCACCTATTACCCCTTTTGGGATTTGGCTTAAACCGTGTGTTCACCCATCTCAGTGTCCCTCTGAATGCCGGCCTCTCCCCACTATAGCTCCTGAGTGCTCCTTCCCAGGGGCTACAAGAATCACATGGGGGCATGAGAAAGCAGGTGTACAAGAGGGTATGGCTTTAGGTTTCATTTGGGGCATCTGTAAGCCTTCCTATTACAGCCTTTTCTGGACCTGGGACTCTTGACAAAAGGTTAGCCTGCCCGTAGAAACTCTGGCAGGAGTGCTCAGTGGTGATGAAGGGGTCATAGCAGTGGTGGCCTGGGGTCTTTGGTGTACTTACTTAGCATTAAGTCCTCCTCTGACAGAGAAGAGGGACCCTGGAGGTGGAAGATCATCTGTTGACCCACATGCTGAGGCATCTCTGTGGCATATCCCTGTGCCTGAATTACTACTGTTCTACGAGGTCTCGTACATTCCTTGAGGCGGTGCAGCTCCCGCTGGTCCTGCTCCATGTCTCCCTTCTGTTGTTGCTCCAATGAGGAGACCCGTGGACTCTTGTCTCTGCCGGACATTTCGGCTCTGGAAAAAGGTGTTTGATTGGAACTGATGGAGGAAAGCAGGAAATAGAAGAAAGAACACAGAAACCTCTCCAGGGACAGACGGTCCTCTGATCAGAACAACTGAAGGACTCCAGTCCCTCCTGGGGATTGAGCCTGTGGCCAGGTGCAGGGACTTGTGCTTTATTGGGCAGAAAAGGAACCCTGGGAGGAAGGTTTATGTGTGGATGTGTTTTCCACAGTTTCCTGAATGATGCCATCAAACGTTCTTACTATGTTGGCTTTCCTGTCAGGCGGCATGCTTATCATTAGGCCGAGACAGGGGTTTCACAGCTTCTCTAAGGCTTCTTCTTTAATGTTTAACCCTTCATTCCAGACCCTGAAGACAGATAAAAAGAAGTGCAGGAAGGTTTATCTCTTATTGACTGTTTTCTGTGGGAGGGAAATAATGGAGGTGGGGCTAGGATCTGTCCCTACAGTTTAAGGGGGCAGAAGTTAGGGTGACTTCATGTAGCAGGAAAAGAGTTTTGACTTGATCTGCTGCAGTGGATCCTGTGATAGCTGTCATTCACTCCTGGAGAAACCTGTGAACACAGTTAATAGTCAGGGGCTATAGTGAGCAAGATGAGACCGAAGACAGGGGACCCAGTAAACTCCTAGCCAATAAACCCATTGTCCTACTGTGGACCTAGTGATGACAGTGATTTGATTCAGAAGGAACTTGCATGAAAGTTGTAAAGTGCAGGGTAAAAATAGAAGTTTGAGGATAAGGAGGAATGGAGAGATCAAAACGACGAACCACAGTGGGACAGAACCAGAAGCCCATCCTTAGGAAGATGACTGTCAATGAATATTTGTCTATTTTTAAAATAAGTCTTGGGCTCTCTCTACTAGTTGGGTTTGTTGGTGCAGAAGCAGCGCTGTCCCTGAAGGAGGGCACAGTTTCCACCACCAGCAGCAGACAAGACATCTAGGTCTCTAACTTTGGAGAACCACATTAGCAAAGACTTGGCCCAGGCCTAACTATGGAATGTAATGTAGTGGGGGAGTGGGAAGGTGGCATCTGGAGAGTGGAGGGTGGGGAAATGTAGGGATGGGAAAGCAAGAGGATGGAAGGATGCAGGACATGGAGCATGACAGCTGGGAGGATTGGAGGATGGGAATCAAGGGAGAAGGGTTGGGGATGGAGGAAAGGGTGTTGTGATTACACGGATAGGAGCTGAAAGGATAGGGAGACATGGATGAAACATGCAGGACACTCACTACTCTGTGTTCCTCATCCTCTTCCTTTTCTAGTGTTCCTCTCTAAGGAAATTAATCCTTCAGTCATTACTGTGACAGAGGGTGAGGAGGGGAGATTCAGCACAGAGGGGGACTCAAGAGTTCAATCAAGCTCAGGCTAGGCCCTATGAAGGAATTTAGAAGTCTCCTGTCCCTGGGCACCACAAGGAGGAACAATGCAAAGCCAACAAAGCTGGAAGAATCAATTACCCAGAGAAAACCAAAGAGCCATATGGACAGTGTTGTGGCTTAGAGTCACCCAAAGACTTTCCCAGAGGTCCCGACAAAAGGAAAAATGTAACTTTTTTTCTGTGTCCTTGTCCAGGAGTGGACTTGGTGAGATCTATCTGACACCGGAGCCAGTGCTTTGGAGGAATTGAAGTTGTAGCTTCTGGAGATCTAACTGTTCTCCCTGGGCTGTGGTTATCAATGTGTTTGAGGAGTCCTGTATTCTTTGCACATTTTCTGACTAAGTTCTCTGTTGACCTTGGTTTTCTGCCCCTGCCGCCACCTCCCACTATACTTCTTAATAAACTTGCTTAGCTTAATAAACCTGCTGGTTCCAGCTGCTGCTTTTGTCTTCTCTATTTCTTCTCCCCAGTCTTTCTGTTTACTATGTCCCCATTCGTGACCCTTAATCCTGCAAATTCAGGTCAGACAGGAGAGAGAAGGGTGCAGGATAGGTTATGACGGGAGCAGGCACATGAAGCATACTGGTAAATCCAGTGACCTCCCACCCGCCAGAGCTGGCCTGCAGACTCTCCAAGCAGGCTGGAGCCTGGGTCCTGGCTCTCAGGGCAGGTCTCCCATGTCTGCCACAGTATGCCTTGGTGCAGTCAGGCCAGCACTTATCAAACACAAATGATTTGGTAAACTCTTGTTCTTACTACTCACCCAGCTCTTGTAAGGGGCCACTAATGTGTGAGTCCCTCGATGAGGCTGCTCAGTTAGAAAAGGTGTTGTTTGAAAGTGAAAGGGACTCTGGCTCCTCCAGGAAGTCAGAAATTAGAGAGTCTGCACAGCTGGTCTTCCTCTGAACCCTGGGAGTGAAGGTTGAACATTATCTAGCTCATTTCCTGTTGTGACTCACTTCAGGTACCTGGGCTGGAGGAGTCAGGTTTAAGAGCTTCATTCAGACTCACAGTGTCCCCGTCTCCTGGGTGCAGAACTCATGTCTCAGCCTTACTTCATTTATCTCCTAATGCAATGTATTCCAGTTTTGCCAGCAAGTCCCAGTTCAGCAAAAGGTCCTTGGTTGTGGTGATATTCTGTTTGTGACCTAACAAATAAAGCTTGCCTGAAGATTAGAGTATGGAGCTAGCCACCAGTTAGCCATAGAGGCCAGGTAGTGGTGGCATAAACCTTTAATCCCAGTACTCAGGAGACAGAGGAAGATGGATCTTTGTGAGTTCAAGGCTACCCTGGTCTATGTGAAAATTGATTCAGTCTAGAAGAGAAACTGAGAGAGCCAGTAATGGCTCACAGCTTTTATCCCAGTACTTGGGAGTCACACACCTTTAATCCCTGCACTAGGGAGGTGGAAACAGGAAGGGATATGGCTAGACAGAGACAGGAATATAAGGCAGGAGGAGACAGTAGCAGGGATTTAGTTTGAGGATATGCTGTGTAGTACTCCATCATGTAAATGCACCACTTTTTCCTTATCCATTCTTTGGTCAAGGTGCATTTAGGTTGTTTCCAATTTCTGGCCATGACAATCAATGCTGTTATGAATATAATTGAGCACATGTCTTTGTGGTATGGTTGAACATCCTTTGGGTATATACCCAAAAGTGGTATTGCTGGGTTTTGAGAAAGGTTGTTTCCTAATTTTCTGAGAAATCATCATACTGATATTCAAAGTGGCTGTACCAGCTTGCACTCCCATCAGCAATACAGGAGTATTCCCTGTACACCACATTCTCTCCAGCATAAGTTGTCATCAGTGTTTTTTATCTTGGCCATTTTTACAGGTGTTAGATGGAATCTCAGAGTTGTTTTGATTTGCATTTCTCTGATGGCTAAGAATCTCATAAGTGTTTTTTAAACATAAAGCAAAGATAACTAGCTTACAAATCACAATCCCAGAGAACCTAGACAACAATGAGGACCCTAAAAGAAACATACATGGAGCTAGAGTAGAAAAAGACAAGATCTCCTGTGTAAATTGGGAGCATGGGGACCATGGGAGAGGATTGGAGAGGAGGGGAGAGGAAAAGAGGAGAGCAGAGAAAAATGTATAGCTCAATAAAAACAATAAAAATATTTTAAACACAGAAAAGCAAGAGTTTATGTTAGCTTCTTGGTAGTCACATTTTTTTTTTCAGATGGGCTCAGTTTGCTGGTGGCAAGTATGGATCTTGGTTTATTGATACAAATTTAAGGTCAATTTTGTTAACATATATTTGTGCTCTTGATTAAGGTATTTTGTTTGTGCAGCTCATTTTAAAATGCAATGTATAATTAAGAAATACAGGTTAATAGATAGTCATCTATAACAGTCAAGCTTATAGTCATGTTAGTTACGTTTTCTAGATGTACACACACACACACATACACATATTTCAGATGGATAGGTATTCTTCAAACCTTTCAAAGACTTATGGAATATGGCGTTTAAAATGTCTTAAAAACTTAGAACTTTTTATGACAATGAGACATGTCTGCTTCTGGCAACACTAATCTACTTTAAGAGGATAATGGGCATTGAAGAAGCTCTTTATGGAGTTGATTAGCCATTTGGGCTAATCAACTGCTCTTGCCTGGACTGCTTGATGGTATGCTGTATGAACTGGACATACAGGACTCACAGAAAAGTGTTTCTAAACTTGATTAAAAGTAAGACAGTTCTTCGGGTTCCTGCTTCATGAAAGAGTCTGCTAGACATTCTACAGGACACAGAAGAAAATGACTTACAAACTGCCAATGTAGGTGGAACTGTCTTTGAAATTTCCTGCTTCATGACAAAGTCTGCCAGATGCTATGGGACTGTAGGCTAAAGATGGATGTCCCAATGTTACAAAAGAACTTTGGATGACTGTCCAGGCAACAAGATGTCTCTATCAATTCTAGAGTTTTGAAAGTTGCTTACAATGCACTTCCTGTTAACTTAGGCAATATTATATCCTTCTGTGGTCTTTGATGAAATCAAAGAATAGATAGTTATAATCATAGCTTTCCTTAGTTATGATAATGATAAAATAGATAAAAATATTGTAGCTGTAATTCTTGCTAGATAACTTTGTTATATGTAATTTTACTATGTTAAAGTTAAAACCTTCAATTTTATTTGGACAGAAAAGGGGAAATAGTGTGGAAAGTCCTTCTGTATATGTGTTGCTTTTTATTGGTTAATGAATAAGGCTACTTTAGCCTACAGCATAGCAGAATAGAGAAATTCCAAACAGATAAAGGAGAGAGGAAGGCAGAGGCAGAGAGACACCATGTAGCTGCCAAAGGAGAGTGATACTCGGCCTCAGGAAAATTACCAGTAAAATACAAGCCTCGTAGTAAAATACAAAATAATAGAAAAACATTAATTTTTTTACTGCTAAGAAACAATCTATTAGTCATATTTTTAAATTTAAAAGCAAGTTGCAAAAGAACACATACCATAACATTTATAACATTTATACACATTAAGTATTTTTTTGTTGTTAAATAATTTATTCAATTATTGCACTAGCCTGAAAATAGTCAACTATTAAGCTCTTCTTTGTATAAAATTAACAACTGAATACAGAAGAAAATAATTTGACATTATTAAACAATCACTATTTAATTACTTCAGTTAGCAAAATCTAATAAATAGCATTCAATCAGTTTTCCTACAGTTACGTTATTTGCTAAATTGTTTTTAATCTGCCCTTAAAAAGAAGATACATTTTTAAAAGTTACATTTTCCCCACATAATTTTAAGAAAATTAAACACCTCAATACATCAAAGATAATTTTATGATAAAACCTTTTTT
>NW_026068410.1:3694-6405 GCF_014885135.2 Alexandromys fortis | reverse complement strand
GCCGCTTGGCTAGCTCATGCCCGAAATAACAACACACAAACTGTATTCATTTAAGAACTGCTTGGCCCATGAACTCTAGCCCTTACAGGCTAATTCTCGCACCTGGACTAGCCCATTTCTAATGATGTGTGTAAGCACCCCAAGGTGCGCTTACCGGGAAGATTCTAGCCTCCGTCCATCATGGTGTCTCTGCTCCAGAGAGCAGAGTTGTCTGGTCTGTCCGGGAGCAGAGCAGAGTCTGACCTCACTTCCTCTTCCGCCCAGAATTCTATTCTGTTTACTCCTCCCATCTATGTTCTAAGCTGAGGCCAAGCAGTTGGTTTATTATAACTTAACCAATGAAATCAACAGATTGATATATGACACTCCCACATCATATGCCAATACCAAGCTGTTTTCAATACTGTAGCTCTGTAATAGAGTTTGAAGTCAGGGATGGCAATGCCTCCAGATGTTCCTTTATTGTATAAGATTGGAAAAACATTAATTTAAGATGTATGAGTTAGTTAATAAGAAGCCTGAGCTAATAGGCTAAGTAGTGTTTTAATTAATGCAGTTTCTGTGTGATTATGTGGGGCTGGACAGTCAGGAAATGAACAAGTAGACTTTGCCTACAAATATGCCAGCTTCTCAGAAAAATGGGACTCAATCTACCTCAAGACCCAGCTGTACCAATCTTGGGCATATACCTAAAGGATGCTCAATCATTCCACAAGGACACTTGCTCAACTGTGTTCATAGCAGCTTTATTCAGAACAGCCATAACCTGGAAGGAACCAAATGTACCTCAGTTGAAGAATGGATAAGGAAAATCTGGTACATTTAAACAGTGGAGTACTACTCAGTAATTAAAAAACAATGACTTCATGAAATTTGCAGGAAAATCATGGAATTAGAGAAAATCATCCTGAGTAAGTTAAACCAGAAATATATAAACAAACATGGTATATTCCCACTCATAAGTGGATATTAGGAGTAAAGTACAGGATAACCAACCTACAATTCACAGCCCCAGAAAGGCTAGACAACAAAAGGGGCCTAAAGAGGGATACATGGTTTTCCTTGGGAAGGAGAAATAGAAGTGATCTCCTGAGTAAACGGGTGGTGGGGTAATGGGACCTTGAGGGGCAGGTTGGGCATGTTATCAGCAGGAGGTGGTTTGGGGACTGGACAGAGGGGAAGCCTTTGGGGGGTTAGGGAGAAACATGGTGCTGGGGAAACATCCCAAGGATGACCTCAGCTAAGACTCCCAGCAATAGTGGAGAAGGTGCCTGAACTAAACATCTACTCTAATCAGATTGGTGACTACCTTGATTGTCTTCAGAGAGCCTTTATCCAGTAACTGATGGAAGGAGATGCAGAGATCCACAGCCAAGCACTGGACCAAGCTCTGGGAGTCCTCTTGAAGAAAGGGAGGAGGAATTGTACAAGTCAGGAGAGTCAAATTCATAATGGGGGAATCCACAGAGAAGCTGATCTGAGCACATAGCAGCTGACGGACTCTGGATCAACAGTTAGGGAGCCTGCATGGGACCAACCTAGGCCCTCTGCATGTGTAACAGTAGTGTAGATTGGTATGTTTGTAAGGCTCCTAGCAGTGAGATCAGTACCTGTCCCTGTAGCTTAGCTGGCTTTTGTAAACCTATTCCCCATGCTGGATTACTTTGCCCAGCCTTGATACTGGGGGGCGGGGGGAGCTTGATCCTCCTACCTCAATTTGATGTATAATGCTTTGTTCAAGACCATGGGAGACCTGCCCCTTTCTGAATGGAGCAGATAGGAAGGAGGTAGATGGGAGTCCAGGGAAGGAGAGAAGTGGGAGAAAACTGTGGTTGGTATGTAAAATAAATGAAAAAAGTTAATTAAATAAAGTTTTAAAACAATAAAAAGAAATAAACTGGGATCCTCATCAATTATCCAGTCTTAGATAATCTCTGAGAACATGTAGAATGAAGTGAAATCTTTCCTCCTACCAGGTGACACATTGACAGTACCTCCCAACACTCTCCTTTCGGTGTTCCACTCTCCACCTGTGTCCTCTATCCTGGTCACACGGCTGGGTACCTGTAGCCTGCACCACTGCAATGCCTTCCCAGAGGTTCCTCTGTTTGTGTGCTTTCATTGCAGTCAATTGCTCACATAGTAGCTGCTCTTAAAATCTGAGTCCAGCCAGGCTATGGTGGCACACACCTTTAATCCCAGCACTCGGGAGGCAGAGACAGGTGGGTCTCTGTGAGTTCAAGGCCAGCCTGGACTACAGAGTGAGTTCCAGGACAACCCTGTCTCAAAAAAGCATAAATCAAAACAAAACAAAACAAAAAAGCAAAACACTAAAACCTCCCGAGTCCAACTTATACCTTCTCTGCTCAAGGCCTTTAATGTCTTTCCACTTATTTACAGCTAGAGATAAACATGGTCTGAAGGGCTTTGCTGTGGCCCCTGGCATCTTCTAACCTTCCTGCATCACTCTCTCTGCTCACTGGGGGCCAGTGGCTCTCAAACCCAGTGTGCTCAAATATCACACAGATCCCATTAAAGGGAGCTAGCGGCACTTGAGAGATTCTTTCTTCTGATTCAACAAAGGAGTGACACCAATAAGCTACATTTCCAGGGAGCTTCTTAGTAATTCTGATGATGTGGATTCTTTTCCAAGGAGCTTCTTGGTAACTCTAACGTTGTGGATTCACGAGAAGCACTGCTGCACACACACT
>NW_026068410.1:0-2050 GCF_014885135.2 Alexandromys fortis | reverse complement strand
CACACCTGAAGTGAATAAGGGTACCTTTCCCACCACATCCATGGCAACATCTGTTGCCATTTGTTTCTTTGATCTTGGGTCATTTGACTGGGGTAAGATGAAATCTCAAAGTAGATTGTTTTGGTCAGACAGAGGACTGGTGTCCAAAATATATTTAAAAAAAACGTAAAAAACTAGACAGCAAACTATCAAATAATCCAACCAAAACATGGGTCTAAACAGAGAATTCTCAGCAGGATTGCTAATGGCCAAAAGACACTTAAGGAATTGCTCAACATCCTTAGCCATCAGGGAAATGCAAATTAAAACAAATCTGAGATATTATCTTACTCCTTTCAGAATGGCTAAGATCAAAACCAGCAATGATAGTTTATGCTAGAGAGGATATAGATTAAAGGAAACACTACTCCATTGCTGTGGGAGCAAACTTGTACAGCCACTTTGGAAATCAGTGTGGCAGTTTTTTCTGAAAATTGGGACTCAGTCTACCTTAAGACACATCAATGGCACTACTCATATCACAAGGACTTTGCTCAACTGTATTCATAGCAGCATTATTTGTAATAATCCAAACCTGGAAACAACATAGGTGCCCCTCAACCAAAAAATAGATAAAGAAAATGTGGTACATTTACACAATTGAGTACTACTCAGCAATAAAAAACAATGACATCTTGAGCTTTGCAGACAAATGTATAGAACAAGGAAAAAAAAACATCCTGAGTGAGATAACCCAGACCCAGATAGACAAACATGGTATGTACTTACTCATAAGTGGACATTAAACATAAAGCAAAGAATAACCAACTTATAGTCCATGATCCCAGAGAAGCTAGGTAACAAGGAGAACCCTAAGAGAGACATACACGGAGCCCCCTGGAGTGGGGAAAAAGTCAAGATCTACTAAAAAAAAAAAAGGGACTATGGGGGAGGGGGAGAGAAGGGAGGGCGGAAGGGAGAGGGGAGGGGAAAAGGAGAAGAGGGAGGAGAACAAACTAGATGGAAGCATGTAAAAAATACAAATAGTTCTATATTTATCACCCTGCACAAAACTCAAGTTCAAGTGAATCAAAGACTTCAACATAAAACCACGCGCAGTGAGCCTTGTAGAAGAGAAAATGGGAAATGGCCTTGAACACATTGCAACAGGAGACAACTTTCTGAACAGAACACCTATAACCCAGACACTAAAATCAACAATTGATAAATGAGACCTCATGAAACTGAAAAGCTTCTGTAAAGAAAGGACACTGTCAATAGGACAAAGAGGCAGTCTGTAGAATGGAAAAAGATTTTTTTTTTATCAATTCCACATCTGAAAGAAGTCTAATATCCAAAATATATAAAAAGCTCAAGAAACTGGATATTATAAAACAAATAATTAAATTAAAATAGGGTACAAATCTAAACAGATAGAAGAATCAAGTAGTTGAGAAACACTTAAAGAAGTGTCCAACATCCTTAGCCATTAGGGGAAATGTGAATCAAAACTACCTTGAGATTCCATCTTATACCTGTCCAAATAGCTAAGATCAATAAAGCAAGTGACAGCCTATGGAGAGGATGTGGAGTAATAGGAACGCTCCTCCATTGCTGTTGGGAGTGCAAACTTGTAAAGCCACTATGGAATTCAATATGGCAGTTACTTAGAAAATTAGGAATTGATTTAACTCAAGACTCAGTTATACCACTCTTTGGCATGTACCCCAAGGATGTTCCATCAAGGATACTTGCTCAACCATGTTCATTGCAGTTTTATTCATAATGGCTAAAAACTGGAAACAACCTAGCTGTCTCTCAATTGAAGAGTGGATAAAGAAATTGTGGTACATTTACACAATGGAGTAATACTCAGCAGTTAAAAATAACAACAAGAAATTTGTGGAGAAACAGAAAAAAAATAGAAAAATTCATCCTGAGTAAGGTAACCAAGACCTCGAAAGACAAACATGGTGTGTATTCACTTATATGTGGATATTAGCTGTTAAGTAAATGACAATCTAGTTACAATCCACCCACCAATAGTTAGGTAAAGAGGAGGGCGTTGAGG
>NW_026068409.1:150055-150728 GCF_014885135.2 Alexandromys fortis | reverse complement strand
GACCTTTATCATAAAAGGGTTTTGAATTTTGTCAAATTCTTTTTTTTCAGCATCTAATGAAATGGTCATATTTTTT
Organism: Alexandromys fortis; assembly: GCF_014885135.2. Classification (NCBI taxonomy): domain Eukaryota; kingdom Metazoa; phylum Chordata; class Mammalia; order Rodentia; family Cricetidae; genus Alexandromys; species Alexandromys fortis. Next base: position 150,652 of record NW_026068409.1, on the reverse strand, counting down.
TTTCTTTCAGTTTGTTTATATGATGGATTACATTGATGGATTTTCATATGTTGAATCAGCCCTGCCTCTTAGTGATGAAGCCTACTTGATCATAATGTATAATTTTTTGGATGTTTTTGGATTCGGTTTGCCAGTGTTTTATTGAGAATTTTGCATCAATGTTTATGAGTGAGATTGGTTTGTAATTCCCTTTCTTGGTTTAGTCTCTGTGTGGTTTTGGTATTAGGGCAACTATAGCTTCATAAAAGTAGTCTGGCAATGACTCTTCTGTTTCTATTTTGTGAAACACTTTAAGGACTATAGGTATTAGCACTTTTGGAAGTTATGGTAGAATTCTGCATTGAAACCATTTGGTCCTGGGCTTTCTTTGGTAGGGAGGTTTCTGATTACAGCTTCTAATTCTTCTTGACTTACAGGTCTATTTAAATTGTTCATCTGGTCTTGATTTACTTTTGGTATATGGTACTTATCTAAAAAAATTCCCATTTCTTTCAAATTTTCAAATTTTGTGGCATAAGGGCTTTTGTAGTAAGATCTAATGATTCTCTGAATTTCCTCTGTGTCTGTGGTTATGTCCCCATTTTCTTTTCTGATCTC
>NW_026068409.1:133864-143454 GCF_014885135.2 Alexandromys fortis | reverse complement strand
TTTTCCCAGCATTCTCTTCTGTTTACTCCACCTACCTAATTTTCTGTCCTATGAGGGCCGAGGCAGTTTCTTTATTATTAACCAATGAAATCAACAGATAAGATACAAGACCCACATCCATCATAAAGGTTTTGCCTTCCATTGGAGTCAAAATTATAAGTGGTCATATATACATTGAGGTTGGTGATAGAAAACAAACTCTGGACTTTTGGATTTCAAGACGTGTATAACCACTGATCCATCTCACCAGATATATAGCTACTCTTTATTATAAACTATCCTTTTACATTTTATTACAACATATACTTAAATTACATATTAATGTAATACATAAATTCTTCCAAACCTCATCATTAACCAATTGCTCTTTTACAAATTTATAACTTTTATTTTCTGATTTATGTAAAGAGAAAACACACATTTTATCATTTTAATTTAAAATGTATTTTATTTCTATCTGTTTCATCAAGTATGCTAGATGCTGACATGGGAATACAAACGATCCTATTTGTTCAAGAACAGCACATATTTGGGAGCATTATGCAGGGAAGGAATGATGAAGAAATTCCAGTGTGCAGAGGTACTAACCACTGGAAAAAGAATGTCACTGTTTCTGAGCACACAATATGACAAATACATGAGGAATGGAAGTCTTAGATCACATTTGCCCTGTTACATGGGGTAAAACAGTGGGACTGTGAGATGCATAAAAGAGGAGATGGTGTGCAGACCCAGCTCAAGCTGTAGGTTTGAGGGAAAAAACAAGCAGCATGAAGCTATGGAAAACATCCAAGGAAAGGGACTGGTTGACCCACCTGAAGACATCATGGAACTTTGAATATTAGATTGTATATCCAGGTTTGCTCACTACCTGATCATATGCAATTTTTGGCTAAGATAAGTCACCATCATTATTAATGTTTATTTAATCAGTAGTCAATTGAGATTTAGGTTATAAAATATTCAGTGTGTCTTGATATCTTAGGCATAAGAAGTGATAGGACAGGAATGAATTCTTCAATTACACGGTGCTAGAGAACATACTGGAAGAGACAATATTCCTACTTTGAGATACAGCATTGAGAGTGAAGCACTGTGATGGCAACTCAGAGATTTGATAATGTGTAATGGTTTGGTAATGGTAATGTTTGGTAATGGTAATCTGTGGGTCAGCACAATACACAACGATGAGAAATGCTGACTTATATACTTGTAAGAATTGAATATCTGCTTAATGGGCAATGAGAAACAAATGTCAAGAAAACAAATTTTGACTCAAGTCATTAGAAAGCTGTGTTTATTAAAGATAATGTTGATTCCTGTTGTTTCGGGACAACAGGACAAGCATGAGTCACTTACCAGGTTATGTAGACATGATAACAAAGGTCATTCTCTTAGTAGGCTGCAATTCACATCCTGAGAATCATATTGGAAAAGTGTCTGAGGAGTAATCAGCTAATATCACAGACGCCCCATTGTCTCTGTTAAACAGTGATCTGAGTTCAACCAAAGTCTCCACTGTTGCCTCATGGGCTCAATGAACTTTCTCAGAACCACAGATGATTTTTACTTCACATAGTATCAGGAGAGGTAACTAATCTGCAAAAGGGCACGAAACAGACTAAATGAGAAAGGTAAAGAAGAGGACTGGTTCAAGTGAGGTTATCCTCCTGGGAGGCCTGTGAAGGCATATGTGTAGGACATGTAGAGTTCAAATCCTCGATTGTATACTGAAGTTGAGCTTATCAGTCACTCCCTGTTTCTAGTGAACAGGTAGGTAGATATTCTGGAAAAAGAGACTAAAATAGGAAATAACAGAAGAATTTGATACTCTTTGGTGACATGAATGTGGACAAATTCTTTGCAGGTTCCTTGCTGAGCAATTGAATTCAGTCATGTTACATAATCTAAACACAAAAAATAGAGCTTCCAAACTACAGAGGAAACTACACTTAGGGCTGTAGCTGACTCAGTTGGTGACAAATGCATCAGTGTTCAAGTCAACACAGTATAAGGAAAGATCTCCAGAGCATATAAGAAAGCAATGCCACTGCTTGCTATAATACAGGACATGAATAATTGGGCAGAAATTATTCCTAAAATGCAAATTTTGTGATTATTAAATGAAATAGATGATACTTAATGTGTCCCAAGGAAAATTAGCTTAGTATGATACGAAAAATTCCTAACATTGTGTTTACTGCTAGACTTCCCTAGAACATTTACAAACATATTAGAACACGCTATCTCTTAGCTCCAACAACAGAACTTATATAGCAGGAAGGCATGCAAATAAGGCCCAGCTGTTCTCATGAAAACCAGATAAACACAGACCCTGAAGCTCCAACAAAGGAATCAGTCTGGATGCCCAGGTCTTCCTCTTCAGTGATCAGCAGGGACAAAAACACAATGGATTTGGTGATGATTGGGGTTTTTCTTGTTGCTTTTTTAAAAGGTAATTTATGAAGAAGAGATACTGAGTGTGTTAGTGAACATGAACAAGCTATATAAAAGATAGAGCTTCTGTGGCAATTTACTAACAACATTCTCTGTGTTTGCAGGTGTCCAGAGTGAGGTGCAGCTTGTGGAGTCTAGAGGAGACCTGGTTAAGCCTAGGGGATCCCTGAGACTCTCCTGTGTAGTCTCTGGATTCACTTTCAATAACTACTGGATGCATTGCGTTTGCCAAGCTCCAGGGAAGGGACTGGAGTGGGTTGGAGATATTAAATAAGACAGCAGTACTATAAGATATGCATCATCCGTGAAGGATTGATTCACCATCTCCAGAGACAATGCCAAGAACACTCTATACTTGCAAATGAACAGTGTGAGATCTGAGACACAGCCACTTATTACTGTGGTAGATACACAGTGAAGGGACTTCACTGTTAACTTAGACATAAAACTCACTGTTAGGCCACTCAGGGCCACCAGCGGGTGATGTGGGAATGATTTCTTACTAATAAAGAAACTGCCTATGCCCATTTGATAGGCCAACCCTTAGGTAGGTGGAGAGAACAGAACAGGATGCTGGGAGAAAGAAGCTGAGTCAAAGGTGAGATGGTCTTTCAGGGTTCCTGCTTCATGAAAGAGTCTGTGAGACATTCTTCAGGACATAGCAGAAAGTTACTGAACTGTCTTTGGAATCTCCTGCTTCGTGGAGGTGTCTGCTGGATACTATGGGCCTGAAGGCTGAAGATGGATGCCCCAATGGTACAAAAGAACTTTGGGTGACTGTCCAGGCAGCGAGATGTCTCTGTCATTTATTTCTTATTTGCTTAGGTAATATTATATCCTTCTGGAGTCTTTGATGGAGTTGAAGAATGAATAGATAGTTATAGTTTTCCTTAGTTATGATAAAAGATAAAATAGATATATTGTAACTGTAATTCTTGCTTGATAACTGTTTTGCTATATGTAATTTTACTATGTTAACATGAAAGCCTTTCTTTTTTTGTTTAAACAGAAAAGGGGGAAATGATGTGGGAGTAATTTCTTATTAATAAAGAAACTGCCTAGGCCCCTTGATAGATCAACCCATAGGTGGGTGGAGTAAACAGAAGCGAATGCTGGGAGAAAGAAGCTTAGTCAGGAGTCGCCATGGTTCTCCCACTCCAGACAGATGCAGGTTAAGATCCTCCCTGGTAAGCCACCTCGTGGGCTATACAGAATATTAGAAATGGGTTAGGTCAATATGTAAGAGCTAGCCAATAAGAAACTGGAACTAGCTGGGCCAGGCAGTGTTTAACAGAATACAGTTTTCCGTTTAATTATTTCAGGTCATAAGCTAGCCATGTGGGCGGGCGGGTGCTGGGGATGCAGCCCAGCCGCTCCTAATTCAACAAGGGGGTGCAAAAGACACAGAATACAGGTTCATCCCAGGAACTTATGAAGACATGATTAGATTAAGCACTCCTCTCAGTTGTTTTACCTGCATTTCTTTTACACATTCTCTGGAATTCTCTCCATATGTACATTCTGAAGTGATCCAATGTCCTCAACACATTATATGTTCTCTTTGTGCTATTTTATCATATGAGCCAAGTCTCCCATGAGCAAAGTATAAACTGACAACTATGGGAACACAAAGTAACCTACATCAGTCATTGAAATTTCATCAGAAGAAAGTACATGGACATTTCTGAGTATTATTATATTTTAGGCATCGGTTAGGTACTTTTTTTTTAATATAGCTACAACAATGTTTGACGGAAACCAAAAGAAATATGGCACCATGATAATTAGATAAAAAATCCTAGCATATTTGGAATTTCCTCTCTTTTCCTTAAGGATGGTGCACACAGGTTCAAATGAGACTCAGGTGTAATATTAGTTAATTCAGTTTATTACTCCATGATTTTCATCTTGGTTCATAATAGAAATTTGTATAAACAGATCCTTTCAAGAAAACTTGATGAGAAGTGAGATCCAACTACCTAGAAAATCAAAAACATACAATTTGCCATTGTTATATGAATCTGCCATAGATCACATTGGGTCTTTGAGGTAAAATCTCATCACTGGCAGAGCAAGTTCATTCCTCTTAGATCCTCAGAAATCTTCACCATAATGTGCAAAATACTAAAGATATTTGTCTTAGTAATTATTTTATTGCTATGATAATACAACATGATGAAGACAATATAAAATGAACACATTTATTATGCTTACAGCTTCATAATATTAAAGTGGATTATGACTGAGTCAAGGCTTGGTGGCTGACAGAGCAGCTGAGGGTCCCAAGTTCAATCTGCAAACAGGAAGTAGTAAGTCTCTGAAATAGCATTAGTAATATCATTAGTCTTTAGTATAATCTATTGTTTCAAAATGACACACCTCCTACAAGATCACACCTCTTAATCTTTTCCAAACATTTTCTCCAAGTGAGACTTCAGTATTTAAAACTATGAGTCTATGTGAGGCTTTCTTATTCAAACTTACATATCCAATGAAGGGACTACAGTTTGGGCCTCATGTATGAGAAATGTAGAGGCTGGAGAAGAAGGGGACTGTTCTTCTCAGGATCGCCTTTCACAACCTTCCTAATTCAGTTAACATTATTCCTCATGTCTTGCTGTCCCTGAGAAGAACAGTCGCCTTCTATTTCAGCCTCTATATAAAACTTATTCATAGGCTACAGCAAGATATCCCACATGATTTCCCCTTTTGTATCTAATAAAAAAGAAGGCTTTAACTTCATTTTTGCAAAATTAAATACACCAAAACTCTTATTAAGCAAGAATTGCAGTTACAATATTTAGTCTTAATGTATTTGACAAAATTAAATAAAATATTAGTTATTATCTTGTTTTAATTTATGAACACAGTGTAGAAACATAAGCAAAACCAATTAACATGCTGTCTCATATCATTATTTATAGTTCAAATATGTAATATATATATCATTGAAAACTTGAAATTTAAATGTCACCTGTATTGTCTAAACTGTAGAACTGGGAGTTTTACACATCCAGTATCACCTCCACTTTGTACTTTATACTCTGCTATCTAGAACAATGTTCTCCTTTCCAGGATGTCCACCTTTTCATACTCCATCTAACCAATCAGGCAGGATTTCTTTTCACATATCTGTGTTATCTAACTTGCTGTAACTTACTAAGGTCCATTCTATTCTCTCATAGTGGAGCACATTCTTCATCTCATGGCAACATAACAGTATTTCTTCATCCATTCCTTCATACAAAAACAATGATTAATTTCTTCATAATTATTATATAGCATTTTTGACTATCTTGTAACTTATACCTTTTCTTTTTATCACAATCATAAGCCATTGTTCTGCCAAACTCTTGGATTCCTATACCCCACATATTTATCCCTATATCTTAAGGAAGTAAATATATTATCTTGACTCCTGTAAATAATCATGCAATGATTGTATTTGTTGGTATAAATATCTCATTAACACAAATTCCTTTCTTATACACATAGCCACTGGAGACTGCAGCATTTTTGGTGATGCTGGTTTTGCCTGTTGAAATGTACACTTCATATGACCACTCTTATCTACAGTAAAATCAATGATATACTCTAGTTTTATCATAAGATGTGTGATGGACATTTCCTTTTATGTTTATTTTAATTTTCAGTGATGATTAAAAATTTGGATCATATTTATATAGTTTTAAGGATGTGTAAATGTTGTCCAGGAAAATTTCTCTCTAATATGTTTAACTACTTATGTGAATTTTTCTTTTATTGTAACTATTTGAATTTCCTGTTCATTTGTACATAAACTCAAAATCATATTTATGCTGTGTAAACTTTTGAAAATATCCAATACCGAGAGGGCAGCCCCAAACTCATGAACATACTACTCTGAGAAGACTATGCCGTATGTCTGTATTTATACATACATGATTATGCATGCATACATCTACATTAGTGATAACAGCAATTAGGAATGGGGAGTCAATGAGTTTTTAAGTGAAATATGACAGAGACATTGGATTTGTTAGAGGAAGGAAAATGATATAGTTATATTTTAATAAAATAATAATTAAGAATATTTTCACAAGGTTTTGTATATTTTTCACTTTGCTAATGAACTTTCTGATGTGCAGAAACTTGATTGCAGAAATTATCTCAGTTATGAATACTGACTTTTGTTCCTATACATTTGTCTCTTTATAAAATTATTTCCTAAATCAACATCTATATTTCAGCCATTTGTCCATGTCTACAAATACTTTAATATCCTATTTGATATGCCTCAGTCATTCACAAGAGTTGAGTGTGTGTTCATTAATATTATATTATTTTATATGATTTTTTCTCTAAATAAAGAGATTCACAACTATGCTACTGATGAAAATAGCTTTTCTTTATTTTAATGTTTTTTGTAACTTTGTAAAAATCAGTTTTCCATTGCTTTTGATCAAAACTGAGAGTATTAGATGCTATTGTAAAAGGTCTGAAGTTGTGTGGTTCAGCATTCCTAGTAGCTTGACTTAATTTGAGATCATCTAAGTCTCTTACTCAACGGGTGTGAGAGTTTTTCAACAGAGGTGTAATGGAGAAGGGAAAATTCACATTTAATATATATGGCACATTTTTGAGGGGCTCCAGGTCAGCAGTCAGCATAATAATAAAAATGCAAATATTGCCTATCCCCAATTAATTAATCTCTAGATTCCCTGATCTATGCACAAGAAAGGAAAGAACATAAATGATAAGAGAATGCCATTAAAGTTTGCATGTGACATGATGATCACCTAAGGCACAAAGATACTGATGGCACCATTGGGGCATCCTGCTTCAACCTAAATCCTAACATAGCCAAAAGACTTTTCTGTGAAGCACAATATTCTGAAGGTCTGTCTTTCATCTTGAGAGTGTTTGACAATCACATATTTGTGTGTGTGTCTTCCTTGTCCAATTAGAACAGCATATTGTCAACAGTCGAGGAAAGAACAATTTCTTGCCCAGTGATTTATTTTTGTCATAAAGAAAATAATATCTGTGTGGAGCTTATTCTATAGCAATCATCTTCATGGATGTAGATTGGTGCTACCAGGAGCAGATATGTGTCATTATCATAAAAAAACCCTATATCATTAAAACATCCTTAATGTCATATTCTGTAAGCTCTGAAGTATAGGAAGATGACCTGTCTATCTAAAATATATCTTTATTTACCTCCAAAACCTACCTAATTTGACTACAAATTTTATTGTAATAGGTGATTAACTCTAACCAACATATCCTTATTATCCCAAACAGTTGCTATGCATTATTAAATGAGTTGTGTAGGTAAAGTTGTACAGACATACCTTGAACAAGAGGCGAAATGTATGTGATGTATTTTCTCATACTTATATCAATGTACACAATTTGTAGATAATATACAGAAGTCAAATCCAATGTTAAACAATTAAACTAGTAGTTGCTTTTTAAAAGTAGATTCAATAATGTGGAATTTATCTTACCATAACTATAGCCTTCCTTTTTACATTTTAAGAGTAGATTCAATAATCTATCCTTTTATTCTATCATGACTGTATCTTATTTTAAAACAAGAATTCTAAATCTCATCTCCGTGGTTGAACTTTATTCCTGACCATGAACAATAAGAACACATAACCAACCCATAACCCATTAAACCACAAAAAACCAGCCACTTCAACTTTTGGGAATATGGGTGTCATATTCTTTTTATATATTTTTTTAAAAAAAACAAACTATCATTTTTTTTTTATTTTTCAGGGGAGTTCAAGGCAACGTTTCAGGAGGTCTTGATTCATCAAACTACATTAGTTTGGACTGATTCCATAGGTTCTCATCCTCTGTAGAAACAAAAGAAGAACCTCATTAGAGAGCAACATATTCTTAGACTCAAACTCTGAGGTCTTGATACTTTTAAAGTATGTATGTTGGCTAATTAGCTCCTTCACAGTCAAAAATGGCAAAGAAGACACAGTAATATACATAAATCAGACTCTGTGATTTTTTTTTATCTTTAAGTGGCTTATTTTTCTTTATTCCTTTTAATCTGTCTATTTCTTTTTACAACTCTCTGTATTCTTTTTCTTCTCTATTCCAAGTCTATTTTCATTTATCCAACAATGTGGCTTATTTGGAGGCCTATTATCTGTCTAAATCTGTCCTGTTGTGTATCTATAATTCTTTAATGTCCAGGATTACTTCTTAAAATGCTAAGCACCTCTTAAAACGTAAGCTGCAGCATTACCACAGTATATATGCTACTTTCTGCTTGCCTCACCCAGCTCAGCATGACAGAGCTGTTTGCTAATTCTGATAGCCATGCCCACAACCCCATTCTCAGGTGTACAACCAGTCCATCCTTTCATTAAGCAAGCTGTAGCAGTCTTCTCTCAAACTCATTTAAATGTTCAGTATCCAGAACGCCTGAAAAAGTGAGTTCTTGCTGGCAGCATGGCCCAGAAAACCAGTATTTCAAAACTGTGTGGCTCCTTTTTTTTTTCCTACCACTAAAACAGGAAAACTTCTCTTAAAGGGGCAGAAAATGCAACCAGCAAACAGCAAGAAGCTGTGTTAAACTCTGTATTTTTGTGTCTCAAATTACTTTCAAGCTCTCTCAGGTATTTAAGTGGATTTTGGTTGGCCATGTGGGCACCAATTTGTTGGAGGAGGGCTGCTCATCAGTGCCTGGTAGCTCAGTCAGTACAACATGTGACTCAGGTCATTGGTTTAAGCCCCATATTCTAGACAGGTAAACAGAGTTAAGAATGGCTTCTTGGTAGCAACATTTTCTCAGATGGGCTCAGCAAACAGAAACACAACTCCTATAAGAGAGGCTCCTGATTCAGCCTTAGCAGCAAAAACTGCATGGCATTGTTCTTGTTGGTGGCATGAATTTAGATATTCCAAAGAATTGTGACAAAAAACCTGGCTCCAACCAAGAATCCACCATAGAGTCAGATTCTCAGGAAGATAAGGTATCAATTCTAGTAATGAAGTTTAGCAGTTTAAAGACCTAGTGGTCAGAAAAGATAGAGATACACAGTTAGGACAAATACAGGTAAAAAAAAAAAAAAAAAAAAAAAAAAAAAAAAAAAAAACAAAACAAAAAAAAAAAAAAAAAGAAC
>NW_026068409.1:117184-125039 GCF_014885135.2 Alexandromys fortis | reverse complement strand
AAAAAAAAAAAAAAAAAAAAAAACCTCGTTCTTGAGTTCTCAGTAGTCCTCAGCAAGTCCAGTTTTATCCCATGCTTTTTCAGACCCAGGCCAGCTGGCCTTGGTGAGTTCCTGATAGATCATCTCCATTGTCTCAGTGTGTGGGTGCACCCTTCGCGGTCCTGAGTTCCTTGGATGCTCACCTTACTAGAACTGGATGGAGGTGGGTGGTCCTTGGACTTCCCAGAGGTCAGAGAACCCTGATTGCTCTTTGGGCTGATGAAGGAGAGGACTTGATGGGGGAGGGAGGGGGGGAATGGGAGTCAGTGGCAGGGACGAAGCAGAAATCTTTAATAAATAAATAAATTATAAAAAATAAGATAAGTAGATAAACGCAAATAAAATCACCTTCTAAATGCTTTACAATATGTTTAACAATATAGGTAGATTTGGTAAAGAAATGGAAAAGGTTAGATAAACTCCTTAAGCAGACTCACCGAGGAGGAGTAGAAGATTGGAAATAATCAAACTGAGGGCTGAAATCAACAAAATAGAAACACAAAAAACAATCCAAAGAATCAATGAAACAAAAAGCTGGTTCTTAGAGAATATCAACATGATTGATAAACCCCTATCCAAACTAATCAAACAGCAGAGAGAGAACACCCAAATTAATAGGATCAGAAATGAAAAGGGAGACATTACCACCGACATAGAGGGAATTCAGAGAATCATTATATCTTACTACAAAAGCCTGCATGCCACAAAATTGAAAATGTAAAAGAAATGGACTTTTTTTTAGATAACTACCATATACCAAGGTTAAATCAATCAGGATCAGGTGAACAATCTAAATAGACCTGTTAGCCACGAGATTTAGAAGCTGTTATCAAAAACCTCCCTTCCAAAAAAAGCCCAGGACCAGGTGGTTTCAATGCAGATTTCTACCAGAACTTCCAAGAAGAGCTTATACCTATACTCCTTAATGTATTTCACAATAGAGAAACAGAAGAGTCATTGCCAAATTCCTTTTATGAAGCTGCAGTGATGCTGATACCAAAACCACACAAAGACTCAACCAAGAAAGAGAATTACAGGCCAATCTCACTCATGAATATTGATGCAAAAATTCTCAATAAAATACTGGCAAACAGAATCCAAAAACACATTAGAAAAATTATCCATTATGATCAAGTAGGTTTCAACCTAGTGATGCAAGGCTGGTTCAACATACGAAAATCTATCAATGTAATCCATCATATAAATAATCTGAAAGAAAAAAATTATGATCATTTCATTAGCTGTGGAAAAAGCATTTGACAAAATTCAACATCCATTTATGATAAAGGTCTTGGAGAGATTATGGATACAAGGGTCATACCTAAATATAATAAAAGCTATTTACAGCAAGTCGACAGCTAACATCAAATTAAATGGAAACTCAAAGCCTTCTCACTAAAATCAGGAATAAGAAAAGGCTGTCCACTCTCTCCATACCTCTGCAATATAGTGCTTGAAGTTCTAGCAATAGCAATAAGACAACATAAGGGGATCAAAAGGATCCAAGTTGGAAAGGAAGAAATTAAACATTTGTTATTTGCAGATGATATGATAGTGTACTTAAGCAACCCCAAAAACTCCACCAAAAAAACTCCTACAGCTGATAAACACCTTTAGTAACATGGCAGGATACAAAATCAACTCCAAAAAATCAGTCGCCCTCCTATACATAAAGTATAAGGAAGCAGAGAGGGAAAGCAGAGAATCATCACCTTTCACGATAGCCAAAAATAGCATAAAATATCTTGGTGTAACACCAACCAAGGAATTGAAAGATCTATTTGACAAGAACTTTAAGTCTTTGAAGAAAGAAATTGAAGAGGATACCAGAAAATGGAAGGTTGGGAGGATCAACATAGTAAAAATGGCAATTCTACCAAAGGCAATCTATAGATTCAATGCAATCCCCTTCAAAATCCCAACAAAATTCTGCACAGATCTTGAGAGGACAATAATTAACTTTATATGGAAAAACAAAAAATCCAGGATAGTCAAAACAATTTTATACATTAAACGAACTTCTGGAGGCATTACCATCCCTGACTTCAACTCTATTACAGAGCTACAGTATTGAAAATAGCTTGGTATTGGCATAAAAACAGAGAAGTTAACCAATGGAATTGAATAGAAGACCCAGATTTTAACCCACATTCCTATGAACACCTCATTTTCGATAAAGGAGCTAAAAGTATACAATGGAAGAAAGAAAGCATCTTCAACAAATGGTGCTGGCAAAACTGGATATCAACCTGTAGAAGAATGAAAATAGATCCATATCTATCACCATGCACAAAACTCAAGTTCTTATGGATCAATGACCTAAATATCAATCTGAACACACTGAACCTGATAGAAGAGAAAGTGGGAGGTATGTTACAACATATGGGCACAGGAGGTCGCTTCCTATGTATAACCCCAGCAGCACAGACATTAAGGGGAACATTGAATAAATGGGACCTCCTGAGACTGAGAAGCTTCTGTACAGCAAAGGACACTGTCACCAAGACAAAAAGGCAACCTACTGACTGGAAGAAGATCTTCACCTGTAAGACTCTAAGACAATCCTGAAGCCATTTCTGACAATTCTGAATCCTCTCAGCCTCTGTGCCATAGTGCTTCCCCTCCTCCCCTGGGAACCAAGGACCTAACAGCTACACTCGCACGTACTCAGTTCCTGAACAATTACCCATATATGTATGCTTTGGTTCGGTCCCCTGGGAAACGGGGTCAAAATGACCTCTTACCTCATCTGATCTGGCAACAGCTCTCCAGTCAATTATTGGTAATAGCCCTTTCAAATAAGCCAATCAGAATAGTCAAAGAACAACCCCCCTTGCTTCTGTGGCTCCTTTAAAAGTAGACTGTACCCGCTATTCGAGGTCCCTCGGCTTCCCGAATGCTGGGGGACCCTGCCATGACAGAATTAATAAAATCCTCATGCTTTTGCATCGGCTGTAGTGTATGAGTTGGTCTCTGGGGGCGACTCCTTCTCGGTGTTTGGACGCAAGAGTCCCTCACATCAACCCCGCAACAGACAAAGGTCTGATCTCCAAAATATATAAAGAACTCAAGAAACTAGACTTTAAAATGTTAATTAACCCAATTAAAAAATGGGGCACTGAACTGAACAGAGACTTCTCAACAGAAGAATTTCAAATGACCAAAAGACACTTAAGGTCATGCTCAACCTCCTTAGCGATCAGGGAAATGCAAATCAAAACAACTTTGAGATACCATCTTATACCTGTCAAAATGTCTAAAATATTCCGGCTGGATATTGGAAGTAGTCAAGATTGCCAGACAACAATTGGGAACTTGGGGGTAGAGTGGATGGGGGTAAGGTGAAATGGGGAGAGAAAACTGAGAAGTAGTGGATGGGTAGAGCTTTGGGGAATGGGATGGTTGGGATAAAGGAAGGGTGGATATGAAGCAGGGAAGTATATATCTAAAGTAAGGGAGCCATGTCAGGGTTGGGAAGAGACTCTAGAGGGGTTCCCAGGTGTCCAGGGAGATGCCCCCAGCTGGTTGCTTGGGCAGCTGAGGAGAGGGAGCCTGAAATGGTCCTATCTGATGAATATCTTGCATATCACCATAGAACCTTCATCTGGCGATGGATGGAGATAGAGACAGAGACCCATATTGGAACACCGGATTGTGCTCCCAAGGCCCAAATGAGGAGCTGAAGGAGGGAGAACATGAGCAAGGAAGTTAGGACCGCGAGGGGTGCACCCACCCACTGAGACAGTGGGACTGATCTATTGGGAGCTTGCCAAGCTAGCTGGACTGGGACTGAAAAGGTATGGGATGGCGGGGGAGAGGTATGGGGAGATGGGGAGAGGAGTGGGGGGAGAGGGGGAGGATTTGGAGGAGGGGGAGTGAAATGGGAGGCGGGGAGGAGGTGGAAATTTTTTCAATAAATAAATAACGGACTCTCTGAACATGGTGGACAATGAGATGAGGGCTGATGAGAAGCCAAGGACAATGGCACTGGGTTTTGATCCTACTGCATATACTGACTTTGTGGGAGCCTAGCCTATTTGCATGCTCACCTTCCTAGACCTGGATGGATGGGGGAGGATATTGGGCTTCCCACAGGGAAGGCAACCCTGAGTGCTCTTAGGACTGGAGAAGGAAGAGGAGAGGAGTGGGGGTATGGGGAGAGGAGTGGGGGAGAAGGGGAGAGAAGTGGAGGGAGGGGGAGGTAAATAGGACGCATGGAGGAGGTGGAAATTTTTTCAATTAAAAAAAGAACTATATGGTGTTGTGGGAGGTCCTTCCGCTCCTTCAGCCAATAGCCGCTGAGAGACCACACTCCTTCTGCAACAATATGTGGGTTGGCAACACACACGTTTAATCCAATAATAAGGAGATCTGAGGGAAAACAATTAAGCTCCAGGCAAGTTTTCCTCCATACGTCTCTTTATTCTGTTTCCTTTCTTGTACTCTGTTCTAATTCTTCTGTCTTAAGTGTTTATCATTTCTTAGTTGTAATTCTGTCTCAATCCTATACCAATTTCAATTTTCTGTTAACTTTTTATTTTTACATGCTTCTTCTGTTGTCCAAAAAGAAAGGAAGCAAGGAGGTATAGGCAGCAACATTTTTAATGTGTTACAGGAAAAATCAATATTTCTAGTGACCTACAACAAGCAGGCAGAAGGTTGATACGCAGAAGGGGGTATAGCAATAATCTGTGGTTTAATGTAATCTTTATGAAGGAGCCTTTGAGAATTAAGTTTTTTCTATAAGAGACAAGAAAATTTTTGATCCAGTGTTAGCTTCCAAGGTATCCTGGGATTGTGGTCACCATGGAGAATGTTGTATAATGGTTTTCTCTATGTGCAATCAAAACCAATTTCTATTTTTAAACAGTCGTTGGATGTCATTTAGAGTTCAGAAATAATTCATTCACAATTGTAAAGGCTAGGGAGAGACAAAATATGTTTGGATAACATGGTCCAGATAAGAAAACAATGGATACGTTTGGATTTTCTCAGGGTGCCACCTGACACCCACATAAGATTAAATGTTGAATCACGAATTGTAACACCTCTTGCAAATAGACTCATACATAATATATTATCCATACAGTGAATAAGGTATACATCAGAGGACTTTATACAAACTGTAAGAGGACTGCATTTATAAACTTTTGACACAAGTTCAGCTCATTTTAGTGCCTTGTGGCAAGGAATTCCACTGTTGATAAGGTCTCTGAAAATTAGGTGGAGGTAAACTAAACGCAAAATGCTAAAACTTTGTGGGTTGTAAAGGTATGGTAAAGAAACAATTCTGCAAATCTATTAAAATGATATGACAATTTTTAGCAATAGCCATTGGAGATGGGAGACAAGGACTTTTTGGATTTTCTCAGATTAGTCTGGGTTATCCCAACAGCAGCAGGGGCGCTAGCATCAGTTAAGAGAGTGCCATCCCTATTGAAGAAGCTTACAATTCCATTTCCAGTGAAAGGCGTTCTGTCATCAGCGGCAGAGTTCAGGTGGCATTTTTTGATTTTTATTTTAAGTTGAACCTGGAACATTTGGACTTGCATAACTCCATCCTTTAGAGGAGCAAAATTTAAAAATATGGCCAAACTGTCCAAATGAGAAGCATCTAGATCCAATGCCTGTTAGATGAGGCCTTGGTTTTTGTTTATTTAAAGAATGGAAGGTTTATTTAAGTTCTTGATCAGTTACCAGAGCTTATTTTAACATATTCCACATAGAACCGCTCATGGGAGGTACTTGCTGCTTTGCATTTTTTTTTTTTTACAGTTCATTTTTTAAAATATTTCCTAAAATACTCCAAGGACTCAGAATCCAAAGTCTCACACTCTGGGAATCAAGGGCTTACTGTTTGTACACCTTTAAGGAATTCAGAAAGTTGGTTAGAATTAACTTTAAGGCCTTTCACCTTAAGCATATGCAAGATGACTTCTACAAGATTTTTTTCTCTTTAGATTCATTTTGTCCCATGGAATTTTTTTTTTCTCTTAACTCACCGCCAAGTGAGATTCTGGCATCTTGGTTTCAGCAATAACCTTCTCAGGGAGACTTGCTGGTAGACTACATGGTTAGAGAGGCCTCAAAATATGTTCTCCCAGGAAAAACTCTTAATTCGAGAACAGTTTCTTACAAAAGCTACTTCTTTTTCAGGTAGTCTTGAAAATTACCTATCTGATCTTCTGTTTTCAGAAATCATAATATCAGTGGCCTTGAGTACCAGGCTTAGCACAACTGCAGGCTAAAAGATAGATGTCTATGACAAACAAAGATCTTGTTAATTGGATCTAAGGGTAAAACAAAATAAATCATCTCACATATGTTACCACTACATGTTCTTTATCCCTTTGGATGAAGAAGCATAGAGAAGAAAAAGAGAGGCAATCTCCACCAGGTTTTTAAATTTTACAAACATGATTAAAAAATTCCACAGGCCAAAACGATGATATCAATATACATTTCACATTCACAAAATAATCAGGTAAAACCTGATAAAGCAGTGCTCTAGGAAAAGGGTAACACCAAGTAGGAGTGGCGCATCCAAAGAGAAATATCTTACATTCCAAATCATTAGATAAAGTTACTCAACATCTGTGAAACCTGGACTCATCCATGACCAGTCAGTAAGGATACAAAATTCCCATCCCTTTTAAGTTCTTATGTTATCTTTTATCAAGGATAATTGTGGGGGACTGATTCATGGAAGGTCATTCCGTTGCCCATGTAGGAGGAGGAAGTTAGACTGCTGAGGTACTTTGGGAATAAATCCCATTTTGAAGGAAGAAGATCCATGATTTCACAATGTTTCTATAGAATTGACAGTAACTTATCCAAAAGACAAAAGTTTGCTCAGCTCTGCTGAACAGGTTATCAATGTGGAGTGCTCAAACTCCTATGGATTAGACTAATCTATCTGTAAACTATACATTTACTGTATAATACCCGTGGGCTCACCTCTATGATATGCATATGGGATTTCTATTATGAGTTGACTTGATGCTTATGGAACTATTTGATATAGTTTAGCTGAATATATATGCTTATATTTAATTAGTATATGTTAATCATGTAAGGTAAGAGTTTTCATTTTCTTACTTTCAATGTATGCATTTACAATTCTTTGAAATCACGACTTTCTATCACCATCCTTATATATTATCATCTCTCTTCCCCTAATATAAACAAACTAGTCTCAAATTTACATTGATATCATCTTTTAAAAGCATGCAATTGAAAAGAATTTTAATGACATTTCCCTCATGTTTCATAACTCATAATCTCTAATTCTATCCATTTTCCTATAATTAAGATGATTTTCTACATTGTCTATGACAATTCTACCCATTTTCCTATAATTAACATTCTTATTACTGAATATCTCATATATATTTTATATGTATGTATCTGTGAGTGTGTATCATTAACCTTTCGTCTTAAATTTAGTTTTCCTGTAAAATATTTTTTGATAAAACCAACATGAGATCTTGGACTGACTCAGACTGAGAGTATCTGGCACTCGTTTCTTTGCAGGTATGAGGAGCAACTCACACCCAGATGTGTGAAATGCATTGCAAAGCAATTTTCATGCACACTGAATTAAATATTTTTGCATTATGTCAAAATTTCAATTTGCTTCAAACTAGTATAATAACACAGAAAGACTATAAAGGGCTGTTAATTATAATTCAAGATTACGTACATTGAGAGAAAGCATAACAGATGATTCAGATGTAGTATCCTGATGAGAGAAGTGTCCATTGCTTCCTAGGTACTAAGTGTTAAACAAGGTTCCAAATTCCTCAAGTGCTGTTAG